>NC_089017.1:26576900-26824400 GCF_963932015.1 Anas acuta
TCCAGGCTGAATATCGCCAGCTCTCTCAGACTTTTTTTCATAGGAGAGGTGCTCCAGCCTCCAGAATAGCAGATCTTCCATGAACATCATCAAATATCAAAGTTAAAGCAACAGGAAACTCATAGTAATCCTGAATCAATACACCTTTGTCAGTCAAAACACCCAGATATGGTCAAAAATCCTCAGCCAGTCAATACTGAAATAGTAAGACATTCTAAACACAAGAGCAATTCACCTTAGGATAATACGCTCAAGCATGTAACACTGGAAGCACAGTGAGATCAGACAACTTATCATAAAATAAATTAAAACAGGTAAAACAATCTATTTGAATTACACCATCTTGGTCGTCACTCCCATTAAGTCTGCAAATATATTTTTATTGCAAAATGAATGCTATTATTTCAGTTCAAAGAGGGAAAGCTAACAAAAAATAAAAATCAAGGAAGGTGATCAATACTAACTATAAATTGAGAAAGTTAACTTAGAAGAAATAGTGCAATGTCAACTCTTTGCATGGAAACTATGCAGTCTTTTCAAACCGTTTCAGGGAATTCTTTAGACCTTTCTGAAAAGTGCATATTAAACGAGTATACCCTATAAATCTTTGTAGTTCCTGGGATCTGTTGTTACTCACAGTTTCCTTAACCACTTGCAACACAAATGCACATGGATACTGCTCTAGTATATCAAACACAATTCTTCAGTAAGTTTACTTAATTTGTTAAAGCTAGTTCCTCCACTGAGCAGTAATTAAGTGTTAAATGCATGACTATCCATAGGATTTTCACAAAGACAGGTATGTTTCATGACTGTTTATAAACACAAAGTATTTACTTTGAGAATAACTGACAAGATTTGACTCTTGACACAGAACAAATATTTAAATCTATTTTTATGACCCCTTCCCTTCCCTTCCCTTCCCTTCCCTTCCCTTCCCTTCCCTTCCCTTCCCTTCCCTTCCCTTCCCTTCCCTTCCCTTCCCTTCCCTTCCCTTCCCTTCCCTTCCCTTCCCTTCCCTTCCCTTCCCTTCCCTTCCCTTCCCTTCCCTTCCCTTCCCTTCCCTTCCCTTCCCTTCCCTTCCCTTCCCTTCCCTTCCCTTCCCTTCCCTTCCCTTCCCTTCCCTTCCCTTCCCTTCCCTTCCCTTCCCTTCCCTTCCCTTCCCTTCCCTTCCCTTCCCTTCCCTTCCCTTCCCTTCCCATACTGAAAACTCCAGAGTTACTTTTGGGGATACACAATTGTACACCAAAGATAATTTATCTTGAATACTAATAGGATGGAGTAGTAAAGAGCTTTCCTGTCTTATTTTTAATAAGGATAATTAAATTCCATCCATTCCTTGTATGCATAGAATCTCTTTGAATGAATGGTCTTCATTAAATTTTCATGAGAAACATCACAATGTAACGGATTCAAATAGCCAGAACTGTTATATTTTTGACAGTTGTGGCTTGTTTCCAATCTGGCTTTCAGGTATTTGGCAATAAAACCCAACATTCAACATAAAATGGGCTGTGGAAATAATGAAATTTCTAATTGGAGTGCTTATCACAGTGGTTTTAGTTTTTAAAATGATAATTGCTTTTCTTCCCCTAAGTTTATCAGTGATTTGTACAAAATTGTCTTTACATTTTGATGATAGCAAGTTTGACAAATCATCAAACACTGTACAACACATCTGCTCATCATATTAGCGAACAGTCTCAGTCACTGTAAGAGAAAAATAAGTATTACAAATTTTTGATACATTGATAGTTCTAAACTTGTACATAATATGAAAAGACAAATATTTTTACTACTTATTAATATGCTCATTAGGCTCGAAACCATGCTATATGCCAATATTTCATATTCATATTCAGTTCTAGTGAATTAGCTTCCAATTCATCAACAATTTTAATCACACTTGACCTTCTCAAGTACTGTCAATGGTACCGTCAATTTGAGAGGCCGTTAAAGGGTAGATTTCTTTATCCTTGTGCATGGTGAGTGATACATGTAATACGTATCTTGTTTAGGATGGCATATGCAAGACATTTAGAAATAGAGCACATTCTTTGAATTTGTTAGGTGTGTTAACAGTGTGAGCCACTATGAAACAATGCATTCAATTACTGGTGTTAAGAGAATGCCTTTACTGCTGTGCTAGTATGATTTCCAGTTGATGAAAGGCCTCTACAAAAAATAATTTTTCATTGAATCTATGATCTGAACAACACAGGATAGTTATCCCATGAATCCTTAAGAGAGGATGATGCAAAATTACTTGCCTTGTTTTCTATCACAATTCTTAGAAAATATTTCAAAACTTTTTCTTTGTGTATTTAGTCTGTTCAACACTGCTCATCTGTAAACAGTCTCCTCAAGATTCCTACATTAAACTCAGCATTTGTGTAAACACTAGTTTTGATGGAGTGTAATTTTGAAAATACCTCCATTTCAAGTTAAATTATGCTCTAACAAAAAGAAGCCATATTCAACTCTAAGTTTCCACAAACAAACAAAAACTAAAGCTCTGAACATAATTGTGGCTCAACTATATATCACAAGCTCTGTTCTGCTCTAAACTATAATTGTTTTGTCTCATCTTCAAGGGAAAACATGTTATTGCAATCTCTTTTTATCAAATGATACAAATCTTCCATAAGACTCTAGCAAATTCCAAAGCTATGTCTGTATGCTGTCAAGTCTACATGTATATAAAAGCAGGATCCAAAGAAGAAGACTTTATTCAAATCTACTACATTACATTTGACTCTTCATGATAAATCTATCAATACAGCTAAAGGAAGAGAAACTGTTCCCTTAATCCGGCATTTATGACACCTTTAAATTTTGACTACTTTTCCTGTAAATAACTGCTTTCAGATCATTTCTGTGATCTACTGGAAACAAGAAAAGTGGCAGCTTACAGAAGCAGATAGGATCTTAAAGTCCTAAATTTTCTGCAGCTACCTTGCTGAATCTGTTTGACAATCAGTATTGTGATTTAATAAGAAAGGCAGAATGCTGTGAATAATTTTCTCAGATACAGAGCACTAAAATAAGGCTATGTTACGGGTATGAAGTGTACAAGTGAATTACCCAAAGAAAATTGTGCTGACATTGATTGAGGATTATGGAGTATAAAGGCAAGATAATAGCACCAGGGTCCAAGATAGTTGACATGAAAACTGGGTAATACTGGTGTTAAGTATTTTCTTCCACATAAACTATTTATATCATAGACACACCTGTGTTTCAGAATAAACATATTAACCTGTAATTTAATCTGTGTAATTTGCCTAGTTTAATCTATGTAATTTAACTAAGATGTTAAAGTACTTCACTGTGCCTTTTAAAATACACTGTCCTATGTGAAACAATTATTCTCTTTGTGGAAATGGGGGGAGGAACATTCTATTCAGAAAGAAAAAAAAAACAAAAAACTATTTAATCTATTTCAAGATTCACTGATGGCTTTGCCACTGGCAAATTTTATTCATTCTGTAGCTCACAGAATAAAAAGACACACATGGAGTATTCCCAGAATACACTATAGATACTGAAGATAAACTGCTGCAATAAAGTTTATTATTTCAAAGAACAGTGTAAATAAAGCTTTTATTTTCACTATTCCAGATGGCAGCAGCATATAATTTGCACTGTTTTGACATCATGACCATATTATTCAAAATCATTCTTCCTGCAACTGAACTGAAAGTGGGATTGAAAACAGTAAAATTAAAGAGAGTGGGGGAAAGATGAAAACCAACGTTTTGCAGCAAAGCTGGTATTCTGCTCTACTAATAAAGAAATATGCAAAAAAAAAAAAAAAAAGCAGTTTCTTATTATACATAAAAGACTAAGTTAGTTTGAAAAGATATGAAGAATAAGAAAAGTGTCAATTAATAAACATTATTCCTATTGAAATATTTTACGAAGTAAACTTTGCCAAAAAACTAATTATGAACAGACAATTAATTATTTTTTCCAGGGTTCTTTGTTCAAAGCTGTTATATACAGATGGATACTTTTATTTAGTGGTGCCGTAGGTCAGTAAAAGCGGGAAATGGCTGTGTTGTAAGAAAATACATATTAAGAATATAAGGTGGCTGCTGTGATTCATCTTACATTTCAAGCAATTATACCACAAAGGAAGAGGAATTAGGCACTGATCAGAGTCAGTCAGTAAATATTCAACAAGAGACTAGCAGTCCATACAATCCCATTATAAAACATACATTTAAAAATACATTTTAAAATATCTTCAAGATGCATGAAGCATTTTTGATGCAAAAGAAAACAAATTTGTTTAGTAGCTCTATGCAATTACTCTGCAAATTGCAAAGTAATGTCTTTATAACAAAACATAAAGCCACTTAGCCTGAACTACCATTTGTATGAATGTTGAAGCAGCAATTTCACATTGCATTAAGACAGTAAGCATTCATTGTTTTTAGAATTTAGCCTTAAACAAATTCTCTGTTTTAACAGATTAGTACATTGAGTTTTTGAAATTAGATATTTTCATAATGACACGAAAATGGAAAAGGAATTTGTACTTTCTTAAGCTCTCAAAATCTGCTAAATTAAAGTTGTGCACAGCAAGTTCTTTCCAACATGACCTGTCCCACTCATGTGAACAGGTCACCTTTAATAGTGAAATACCTGCTGACAAGAATCAACACTTAGAGAATTCTCACTTATATAAGAAAAGCAAGCTTAAGAATAAAGAGTTATTCTTACTTCTGTACTCAGGCTAATTGCCATGGCACAGCATATCATCTGAATATCATATGCCCGAATTTGTCCATGACTCAATTTCTGGATATTAGTTATGCTTAGTGGGAATGGAAAGGGAAATAGAAGAGGTCATGTCCTGAAGAAAAGCAGGGAATCCAAGAATCCCTGCCAAATATCCCTTCTTTAACATAAGGAGAGGATTCACCCAGATTTATGGTACTGAACCAAAGGCAGAAGACGTGAAGTATTTTAAGTGCACAATATCACATATTTATGGAAAGAAACACTAAACATCTGAAACAGAGAGGATACAGCCTCCCATATATTTCTATATGTAAATGTCATAAGAATGAAACTACGCATTTTGCACTGCTGAATAAAAGGCAAGTGCACAGCAAAGGAGAGCAATATGAATTTTCATGATTACGATTTCTAATTTGAGGTCTAGTTTCCAGACATGGTTAGGATTTAGATCAGATTAAATCAGGGTTAAACTGGGAGCTTGCCAAGAATAAGGATTAGGAAAACATGATTGCCCTGTCTAGTCCATTTTTTAATGTATCTGTGCTTTTTTTCTTTTTTTTTTTTTTTTTTCTTCTCCTTCCTTTCATTTTAAAAATGAAGTTCTATGATGACTGCCTTTGCTTTAAGCTTTTTACACATTTTACATGTTATGGTGTGGGCAAGTAATAAGATCAAGAATAGCTTCATATGTACAAGACATGTTTTAAATCTCTGTTTTTTTCTCCTTTCTATACATTATTATTCTATGTTAAAATATTAATAAATACAAGACACTTTTATTAGTAATTACCTCATATTCATTCTTAAGTATAAAACAACAAATCATCACAATAAACACATAACAAACTAGTTTGAACTGAGAAGGGGGCACAAGCATCTTTTTCTTTCTTCACAAAAGAGGACAAGAGAGAAAAAGTGAGTGGTTTGGGAGAGGACTCGGCAGATCAGGGGGTGATATTGTCCCCTTCTGCCTCCTTTGCCCCATTTGTACTAGATGTGTAAAACCTACAGGAATGATAATACCACCTAAGACAGTGGGATGAACTCAGCTTGTGATTGTGACCATTTCTGTTACTGATGTTACACAGCTTTCAGATATGTTGTTTCCACTATGCTATAATTTTACTGAATGGTTTTTAATGCAGCCTACATGCTCTGCAATCCAAGCTGACAAACATAAATGATACTAACTGCATTAATGTCACAGCTGCAAAATTTAAGGACCTGACAATGGAACTGGAGTGGATATACCATCAGCTTTGTTTAAAATTTGTTTTCACATGAAGGTAATTATAAAATGTTATATATAAATAATACTAAGTAGTATATAGTACATATATACCACGTATACTATATATATATAGTATATAAGTAATAATAAATAGAAATATATAAATAGAAATAAAATATTTACTTTATGAATACTATATATAAGTAATAAATAATATATAAGCACTATGTAAGTAATATTGTAATACCAATAAGTAATAATAACAATTTAGTAAGTAATATATGAATAATATTATGGACTATATAAGTAATAACCAAGTAATAACCTTTTGGGATTTCAGCGAAGCTTACAATACTACTTCTCACGTCATCCTTCTGAACAAAATATCCAGCATACAGCTAGAAAAATACAATGGGTTAACAATTGGCTGATGGGTTAGGCTCCAAGGCATATAGCAAATGAAGCTCTATCAAGCTGATGGCCAGTCAATAGTGGGGTTCCCCCACGGCTTCATTTTAGGGCCAGTTCTGTCTAATATTTTTATAAATGATCTGGATGCAGGACTTGAATTCATACTAAGTATTGTGGTTTAACCCAGGCAGCAGCTAAGCACCACACAGTCATTCACTCACCCTCCCCCTTCCCTCTCTGGGATGGGGGAGAGAAATGGGAAAGTGAAGCCTGTGTGTTGAGATAAAGAGATAAAGACAGTTTATTAAGACAGGATAATAATAATAATAATAATAATAATAATAATAATAATAATAATAATAATAATAATAATAATAATAAGTACAAAACAAGTGATGCACAGTGCAATTGCTCACCACCCACTGATTGATGCCAAGCCTATCCCTGAGCAGATGCCTCCCTCCCCCCCCCACCGTGGCTAGCCACCCCTATATACATGTATTGTTTAACATGACATCAGATGGTATGGAATACCCCTTTGGCCAGTTTGGGTCAGCTGTCCTGGGTCTGTCCCCTCCCAGCTCCTGCTGCACTCCCAGCCTCTGCCAATTGGCAGGACAGAGCAAGAAGCTGGAAGCTTAGTGTAAGCACTGCTCTGCAACAATTAAAACATCAGCATGTTATCAACATGCTTCTCATCCTAATCCAAAACATAGCACCCTACCAGCTACTAGGAAGGAAATTAACTGTATCCTAGCTGAAACCAGGACACTAAGTAAGTTTGCAGATGATACTAAATTAGGAGGAGTTGTTCACTCCCTTGAGGGCAGAGAGGCCTTGCAGAGAGGTCTTGACAAATTGTCCCAGAATACCTACAGTTTGGTCCCTTAAAAGAAGGAAACAAGCAAAGGGAATTGAAATATTATCTTTCATGTTTTGACAAAGGTATTTGGTTTAGGACATAAAACACACTCTTGTTGCTGTGAATTACCAGTCCATTAGTAAAGGCTATGTTCCAACTGTTTATTATGGTGCCTGGTACAAGAGTGCAGCCATACAGGTGTTATAATTTGTATGTTAATGCAGCACTTCAATAAACAGCAAAAATAATCATGACCAAGAAACAACAAAAGCAGTATTGTTGTTGTAGAGACTGAGAAAAATAAATAAATAAATAAACGTCATAAGAGACGAGCACTGGAGATGTGATTGAAGAAGATGTCCCTTGAAATTCATTAAGTCTTACATTAACGTTGCTGGTACAAACTATGCACAGTTTTTCTGCATCTAATGCAGCATTCCTTTCTATTAGTCAGAAGAACAAGTTTAAAACAGTCATAACACTTATATGACTACAAGTGAAAGGTGATTGTAATGGTGTCAATGAGTATTACTACTAGAGAAAGTAACTTCCTATTTGGTTTGGTTTTGTTTTCAAATCTTTCTACCCTATGAACACATGCATTGTAACTATGGAAATCCTAGATGAAAGAAGAAAAATATAGGAGAATAAGGCAATATGCTTTACAATTTCTTTCTAGTATTTACAGAGAGAAGCCCAAATGCTGGTGATAATACAATGTGTGGAACCTTTGAACCTACATGAACGGAGGACACAAAATAAGTTCCTGTATGGGCAGATGGTGAAGTCTTTTCCCAGTGGCCTGGCCATGGAGGGAATGGGTTTACTCTAGATCTCATTCCCCATATTTCTGAATATGAGGGAGGAGTCCCTCATCTTTCTTGCCCACCTATTAAAATATTCCCTTGCTCTCACATATACTGAGGGGATCCACTAATGCGGAAGAACTGGCGCGCGCACACACACACACACACACAAGATATGGATTTTTTTTTTTTTTGGCTTCATGTGATTTTCACCACTGAAGTCAAAATAGTACAGAGGAAGTGTCAAGAAAAGGAAGTGAAAGGTATATTTTTCTTCTGAGGGAAACAAATTAATTTACTTCTGTTCCAAAAGAAAACAGAAGAGCATTCTGTGTAGAGGACACACACTGCTTAAAAACTAGCTTCCTCACAATTCTGTATCCAGGTTATCATTACTACTGCCTGATAAATATCCTTTAATGAGCATGGAGTTATTTAGAAATACAATATATTACACTTTCACTTAGTAATATATACGTGGCTTGCAACATATAAATGATAATATTAAAATAAATAAATAAGAAAAAAAACATTGATTATTTCTAAAACATATGATAGCTAACACTTCCAAGGTTTTCTTCTCAAAAAGACAAAGATACACTATGTCACAAACACTTTTTCTGAGGATTATTTTGCTACCCTAAAAATATCAGAACTGAGACTTCTTCTACATGAAATACTGCTGCTGCCAGAAACTGAAATGGGACCAGTCTAGGATTTAACATGTTCTGCATTTAATAGGAAGTACTGCTTTCAAAGCTGACAATGTCTGTACCATGAGTCATTGTGTGAAAGAAAACTCAGTATCCACTCATGCATCCTAGGATGACAGAAGTCTGTCTCTGAAGCTTGGATCTTGGTGATCCAAGGCAGTGCTCTTTCTGATCTGTTCAGAACTAGCATTTGTGTTCTTCCAAAGCATTTTTCACAATACCACATGGCTTTTAAAGACCTATTGTGAACCATTGTGAACCAAGCTCAACCAGGTTTTCTGGAAGACTGAAAGAGAGAGATGTATTTTAAAGATGATACTTTCATATTTGTCTGGCAATAGCAGCTAATATTTCTCATGGAACAGTAAATCAGGAATGACTTGGGGATTCATTCATAGGATATTGAACATAGAACAAAACAGGACTCACTCAGCTTTGCTACAACTCTTGCTGCAATTTAGTCAACAAATTGCACCACGAATTATATTGTCAGTAATCTGAACTGAGATTTTGTAATTAAAAAAAAAAAAATAAAAGTTTTTTAATAGAACTGTTTTATAGCCTGAGCTCAAGAGTAACACATGTAATCCCATCATAGCCATTTTAAATAGTCATGAAATCCAATGTTACCTCTAAAAAATACAATGACATCAAAACCTGTGACAGGCAGCATAAAATGAAATTTATTACAATCTAGTCAGACTGAATACTTCCAAACTATACATGAAAACTGTCTTCAGCAATATTTGTGAGCATTTACTTACTAAATATTAAATTGCTTTTATGTATAGTACATGTAAGCATTTTTCACTTTTCTTTCAATAGAATTTTCTCACCAACTTTTATCTAGCTGATCAAAGATGAACCTAAAAATGCACTTTCTACCAAAAAAAAAAAAAAAAAAAAAAGTGGAGAGGTGGTGGTATTTATTTTACTTTATTTTTTATGAAATAAATTTATACAAATGAAAAAAGTCCTTTGTTAACACAGGTATATCAGTGAATCAATTCCAGTAGAATAAAATGAACCGAATCATAAACTGAAATAATTAGATACTCTGTGTAGCTGGAAGATATGGGCCCAAATGCATGCTGAGATAATGTTCAAGCAGACCAATGTGGTGGCTGGAAGGCTAGGAGTAACATGCAGGGATAAGAAAAATGAAGTAAAAATACATGTATATGCAAAGGAATAGAAAGTTTTTATGTTATGAAAATTATTTTTTTGCAAAGTCATCACAAACTGTTCTGTTAATGAAATTAATGAAGTAAAACAGCTATAGAGAGCCAGTTCCTGCCTTTAAACAGACAGTCTGAGAGACTAAGCTTAGCATAGCAATGTATGTGTTGAGGACATAAGAAACAGTGTAAGCACGAGAAGCTCTGCATATGGTAAATTATATAAGTAAGATGCAGATGAATAAAAAACAAGAAGAATACAAATACAGGAATCTGAGAGACACTATTCCACATAAGCAACACAGTTGACTGAGAGTACCAAGGTTGTGTCTGAGCTCAACAATGCAACTGTTTTTCCTTGAATTTATTAGCAATAACAAGGGTCATCTGTTATATAACCAAATACAAAATTCATTTCTTTTATAGAAAAGGGATCAAAATAATTTCCCTGTAGAATGGAGAGGTAGTCAGGAAGATTACTATATGCACTCTTTTGAAATATTTGGGAGTAGGTCAGATGTTACAGTAACAGAAAATTTCTGCAGCTAGATTAATATACAGCATATAGTCTTATTTTAAGACTACACAATAGCATTTTGGTATATTGTACTTTGGGAAGACTGTAAAAATCAATCTGTACATTCTTCCACTTTTAATTAATTAATTAACCATATTCAGGTATATTATTTAAATAACTGTGATGACATAATCTGCTCTGAGTATTACTTTACCTTGAAACATATTAGGGATTATAAAAAGTGGATTTGGTTGCTTTTGAATTTCAGGTAATCTATCTCATTTGGCAAATGGGGAAAACTTCTTTCTAATATGTAATTTACATATATTTTTTTCTGTATGTGTATGTGTTCTTGCTTTATGTACTGCACTCCTAGAAAAAAGAAAAAAAAATTAAAAAAGCCTGTCTGAACTGTTTTTCCTCATGTATTAAAATGATTCTTAAAAAAACAAGGTGGGGGGGAGGGGGAGGAAGTAATGTTTAGTATGATGCATCTAAGCCTGCATGGAGGTCATGTAATAAACAGGACCATAAACACCCTTATCTCCATAGCTCCACCTTACCATCGTAATTCCCTTTAGAAAACCACAAATAAGCTCCCCTGGAAGAGAACCACCAAAACCTTTAACAAAACTATTTTCTTAAGTTTGGGCTTCAAAAATCTTTATGCTCCTCCAGAGCAAAAGAATATTCTTTCTTCAGTTTTCAATTTTTGTAAACCATTAGGCCAAAATTTTCCAATATATATACTCGAGTTTACCATGTAACGTAATATTTTTGTATTTAGTAGCTAGGTTTGCATAATTGTCAGTATCTTTGAAATCATGGCTGAAGGAACAGTTCTGCAAAGTTCTTGCCTGAACACACGGGGAATGTTCTCCTGCACCAGAGTATCTGAAGCTTTTAGAAACTATCGGCAAGTACCCAGCAAATTCCCGTATCTCTGTTGTTGACTGTGATCGTCCTTACCACCTCATTATGACACCCCCTAGCCTCTAATATGATCTCTATGTCCTGTAGCCCTTCTCAAGTGACAATCTCCAGTAGTGGTTGTAATGGATATATCTAGTTGTGATGGCTGCATCTGGCTCAAAGCAGATTCAGGGGAGACGGATTGGGCTCCCCCAAGGGCTAATTTGAGCAAGGCACCCACCTACCCACCATGCTGGTATATGTGCAACTCAAGCCAAATTTGGAAGAAATTAACATCTGCAGTTGACATTCAAATATGACTATAAGTCAATCACTTTACCCATAAATAGTAAGCAGCCCAAGAGCCCTTAGAGGTCTCCAGCCTGGTAGTAAGCTGCATGGCAGGATCTTCCCTTGATTAGGGACTCTTCTTGAGGTTACACCTGCTGCATGGATCCCTTACTCTTCAATGTTGAGAAATTCCTTGCCACAGCAGATCCTCAGTGAGTGACTAATAGCTTGCTTAACTTTGTAAGCTTCACTTAGATTATTACTGAAATTAATTGTGCACATATAATCCTTTAGATACAACTTCTGGCCAAGTCTGGGACTAGGATTGGTTCCAGCCACACCTAGGATCCTCTAAGTAGGAGATCAGATAGCAGGGAGGTCCTCTCTGAACCTTGTGACTCAACAAGAGGGTATCCCCAGTGCATCTCACTTACCCTTTCTTCTATACAGTAAATAGCCTAGTGTCATCACTGGATCTTGAAGTCATGTAAGCTTTGATAAATCACTACTTTATATCAATAAAACATATTGCTGCTTTTCTCTTCTAAATAAAATGCATATCAATTCCATCTGTGACACTCATACAGTAAGTAGGATAGCATGAACTACTGATGATAGCTTAGATCTTCAAAAAAAAAAAAATGGTTTTGCAGACTTCTCTCCTACTGGAGTCTCAAACAAATGACAGCAAGCACACCTAGGTGTTTCTATCAGTTTTAAATAAACTTACATAGACCATCTTTCTCACTACTAAATCTCTGAAAAAAAAAATCTTGACCACCAGATATAGTATATTTAAGATATTTCACACATAAATTTAGGTACAAATTCTGTACTTCCAGAAAACCTTAGAAAATTTCTGACATTAGTCTCTGAAAAGCAAAAATGGATCCAAATATCAAATTCAAAGTAACTTGTGTAAATTCTGTGATTTCTTCTGAGTACCTAGAATTAGCTACAGAAGCTTTCAGAGATATCATTGTCTTTCTTTTTAACGAATGCAACAGCAAACATTTTAATACATATTATTTAAGTAATATGATTTTGAAAAGAATCAGGCTTTTCCATTATAGTGAAAAAGGGGTACAATTAGAGATTGGTACAGCTCAAAATAATTAGAGAAGATTTTTCAAATATCATAATGAACTGCCTTGCTTTTGTTTTCATTATTTAATCTGATCGTACGAAAGACAGGAAAAGCATTCACGTTGTACACTTGAGTCCAAAAAGCACCTGCTCCAAAACATTTTAGATAATGTGATAAAACCAATGCACATTAAAATAAGAACTTTCAACTTCAGTTTTGCATCATCCTGTAAGATTGATATAATGAGATTGCCTAACTGTTGAAATTGTGAAAAAAAAATATTGATCAAGTGATCATAAAACCAGGCAGTCTGTATCAAATAATCACATTCAGAAAATTATTTCTTGATTGGCTGCCCATGGCTTTATTTATTTATTTATTTATTTATTTATTTATTTTTATTATATGATTTATCTTAAAGAAAATGAGTAGTCTCACCAAGAAAAATCACTGTAATTGAACTACTTATATACTCATGCATGTTCCTGAAATGTCATATTTTCTCTATTTATTGCTTTTTTTTTTTTTTTTAATGGGCTATTTTATATAGCGCTTTTCTTCTACTACATAAATGAATCAGATCACTCACAAACCTCCTTCCCTCCAAAAAATATTACATGCAATATCAATATCAATATCATGGGTACCAGTGAGATCAACTTGCATTTATATGCTGTCTTGCTATCTGCCTGAAGATTCATAAAACACTGTTTAGATGTTATGGTGAATACTACAAAAACTTTGACATACATCATCAAGAACACTTAATTTCATTGTGCTATTTGGGCTAGCTCTCATCCTAAACAGATACAGCACTGCAGAGAAGTAAATGATTACTTTCTAATGTCACAGGTAGAACACGAAAGTCATTTAATGCATATTCATAACACTAAGCATCAACTTTCTTAGAGCTTGAACAGGTAGCTGCTTTATTCAGGCAACACTGAAAAACAGTTACTGCAAGACTAACATGAAAGAACCAAAGTTAATTTTCGAGTTGATGTTTAGGCTGTGCAGACAGACTAGTATGCATACACATAAATTCTGATTAGAAGTATCATGGAATTTTATCATCCCTCATAGTTAATAACTCTCTTTCACAAATGGCACCAAGTTTCTAGCACGTATCAGAGAATCATAAAATCATTAAGTTTGGAAAAGACCAACAGGATCATCTGGTCCAACCACCCTGCTACCACCAATATAAACTGTCTCTAATTACCATGACCAAGCTTTCCCTGAACACCGCCAGGGACAGTGACTCCACCACCTCCCTGGGCAACCCACTCCAATGTCTGACTACTCCTTCTGAGAAGAAATGTCTCCTATTTCCAGCTTGAACCTTTTTTGGTGCAACTTGAGTCCATTCCCTCTTGTCCTATTGCTAGTTATTTGCAATAAGAGGCTGACCCCCAGGTCTCCACACCTTCCTTTCAGGTAATTGTAGAGAGCAGTAAGGTTTCCCCGAGTATTGTCTACTCCAGACTAAGCAACCCCAGTGCCCTCAGCCGATCTGCACAGGACTTGTGTTCCAGGCCCTTCACCAGCTTCATAGACCTTCTCTGAACACTTTCCAGGGCCTTGATTTCCTTCTTGTAGTGAGGAGCCCAAAACTGAACACAGGTGTGGCCTCACCAGAGCTGAGTATGGGGCGGGTTGATCACCTGGTCCTGCCGGCTACACTATTCCTGATACAAGCCAGGATGCTGTTGGCCTTCTTGGCCACCTAGGCACACTGCTGGCTGTAGTGGGTTTACGTGGAAAGGTTTTGGTAGCAGGGGGCCATAGGGGTGGTTTCTGTGAGAAACATCTAGAAGCTGCCCCATGTTTGGGAAGGGCCCCATTGTTTTCCAGAGCTGAGCCAATAAGCAATGTTGTTTTGCGCCTCTGTGAGAGCATATTTAAGACAGGGAAAAAACTGCTGCGCCACACAGCAGCTGGGAGAGTGAAGGGAGTGAGGAACGGCACCAAGGTCAGTGTAGAAGGAGGGGGAGAGGTGCTCCAGGCGCCGGAGCAGAAGTCCCCTGTGGCCTGTGGTGAGGCCCATGGTGAAGCAGGATGTCCCCCTGCAGCCCATGGAGTACCACGGTGGAGCAGGGTTCCACACTGCAGCCCGTGGAGGAGACCACAGTGGAGCAGGTGGCCCTGCACCGATGGAGGCTGCCGCCTGTGGAAGACCCCTGCCGGAGCAGATTCCGGGCCGGACCTGTAGCCCATGGAGAGGAGACCATGCAGGAGCAGGTGACCTGGCAGGAGCTGCTGCCCATAGGGGAGCCAGGTTGGAGCAGTTTTCTCCTGAGGGATAGACCCCGTGGTACGGACCCATATCTGGAGCAGTTCTGGAAGAGCTGTTGCCTGTGGGAAGCCCACGCCGGATCAGTACATCAAAGACTGTATCCCGTGGGTGGGACCCCACAGCACAGGGGACGAGAGTGACCGAGAAGGAGCGGCAGAGAAGAAGTGCTGTAGACTGACCATAACCCCCATTCCCCCGTTCCCGTGCACCGCTCGGGGGGAGGAGGTGGAAGAGGGTGAATGGGGGGGAAGGTGCTTTTGGTTTCTTTCCTTTGTTTCTCACTTCTCTAGCTTGTTAGTAATGAGCAATAAATCTTACTATCTTCTTATGCTGAGTCTGTTTTGCCCGTTACAATAATTATTGCATGATAGTCTCATCCTTATCTCAACCCTTGAGCCCTTTTCACATATTTTCTCCCCATTCCTCTTTGAGGAGGGGGAGTGAGAGAGCGTCTGTGGTGGAGCTCGGCTTCCCACTCGAGCGGAACCACGACACTGGCTCATGTTCATTTGAGCATCAGTCATCACCCTCAGATCCCTTTCCTCTGCACAGATTTCCAACCTCTCTGCTCCGAGCCTGTAGCATTGCATGGGGTTGTTTTTACCAAAGTGCAGGGTCCGGAACTTAGCTATGTTGAACCTTATCCCATTGGCCTCTGCCCATTGACCCATCCTGTCCAGGTCCTTCTGCAGGGCCTTCCAACCTTCCAGCAGATAGAGACTTCCCCCCCAGCTTGGTGTCATCTGCAGACTTACTGAGGGTCCACTCAAATACTCAGATAGATATCTATGTATTTGTTTTATCTTAATTGAAAGATTAGCACCTAGCATCACCATTTCCTTTAGGAGCTATGTGTTAGTTGGTCTAACTTTGTTATTAAGAGATTGTAAGATCAAAACTTCACAGCTGGATGTTGTAGGGAACTAAGCAAACAACTACTTCCTCAGTGAGTATGATATGTTAGTTTAATAATTATGAGAACAAAACACATACTGTTTCTATTCTTCTTGTGATGTGCACATAATTAAGGAGTTGGAGAAGTGCATCAAAAAATAGGTATTGTAAAACCTAGAATTCATTTTTAATACATGAAAACAGTATAACACCTGCTTCTAAGAACCTCTTACACAACTTACATGTATATGCTCTAAAAATTGAATAGTACCTGTATTGATACTATTAATTATGTTAAAATTAAAATATTTGAACACTTCATATGAGTTTTAATGTTCTATAAATTGAATAGCACCTTTATCAATGCTATTAATTGTGTTAAAACTAAAGCATTCATTTTTTACTGATTTTATTTTACTATGTTAGTGTTCTCAGTGATTTCTGGTGTTCCGTCTGTACATGAATTTATTTTCTTATATTAAATTTTTGTTTTACCTTTCCATATTTTTCTCTATAGTAGTGTAACCAGTTATATGTATGACAGAAGCCTTTTTCTATAAGACTTTTAGAAGAGACTTATTTGAGTTTTATGCTTTGGTCTTCTTCGTATTTTTACTCTGGAGATAACTATCATTTTAGAACCTGTTTTCCTTTTTTATTTTTATTTTTTATTTATTTATTTATTTTTTTTTTTTGCTTTCAGTAGATGAATCCTTCCATCAGTGTTTGGTCTTCTGTTCAAACCTGCCTCCCCAGAGAGTTATAAGTACTTGTCAATCTCCCAAAAGCAAAGATGAGAATTTTAAGTACTTCCTTTGTTTTAGCTGCAAAGTTAACTCTTTTTCTCTCTCACATTGGTAAGAAACAATTTCTCTTGAACTTGTTGCTTTCATTTTTTGGTTATTTGCCTAGAACCTTGGAGGCTCCAAGGCTTTTTAGCTACTGAGGACTACTCTGCCAGTGCAGTACACTTTCTACTCAAATGTATGGTGCTGATGTATACTTTCTGCTAGTGTGTTGAGGTGAAAGCTTTGCTGCTAGTATATGCACTGTTTGTGCTTAGCACCAGATGAAATTAAGACTCAACAAAGATTTTACTGAACGTTATGAAGTTCTGGTGAGGATGGATCCCTTTATTCCCAAGACAACAACTCTCTCAGTTTCATTGTTGCTTTAACTATGATAGCCCAACTCTCTATTTACAGCACTGAATTTGGTGGCACCATTACCATCTCTAAGTGTGACAATTCACTTTTCCATTTTTTAGCCTATTTGTGGCATGAAGATAATGAAGCTCCTACCTCTGAAGATAGTTAGAAATTGTATGGGTGCATATTGAATCGTAAGAGGTAGGTACACAGAATAATTACAATACCACCTATGCTTTCTGCCTTTCTAAAAAATGTTCTTCATGTGGGACAGCTATGTTCTCTCACTATTTGGCAGGAAAAAAAATAAAATAATAATGGTGTGTGCCAGCTCACCACAATATATAAGTTAAAGGACTGTGAATAGAACTCTTAGAATAATTGGAAACGTACTGACAAAGATTCAACATCTGCAATATGAATACACATGTGAGATACCTGCAGTCAAACTTAAACCAACCTAATGATTACATCTGGATGCAAATGCAAAAATGTAAACATGATGAAGACATATATGGCACTTAAAAAACAAACCAAACAAAAGCAACCAAACAAACAAAAACAAAAATAACAAAAAACCTTAGTTTTGTTTCTGAGCACTGAATGTAATATGAGAACAATAACTTCACAGATGTTGTCATGCTATGATTCCCAAATTGAATGAAAACATATTTTAGTGTGTTTTTTTTTCCACTTTTTTTTTTAATCTAGCTAGTAATAGAACATTATGAACAAGTGCTGCATTCTCTTTCTCTTGTATACAAATGTATACTAAATGCTAGACAGTGACACCTCATTTCAGTGATCTTAATGAAGAACTTTGTAAATGATCATCAGATAGTCACAAAATGAAAACATATATATATATATATTTCATATATATATATATTTCATATATATATATATATATGTTTTCATTTTGTCTAATCTTCTATATGATTCATATATATATATATTTCATATATATATATATATATATATATATATATGTTTTCATTTTGTCTTCTTTATATATATATATATATATATATATATATATATATATTCCGAAGTCACATTCCAGGATTTCTAGAATTATTTCTTAACATGCTTCATGTTCACGCTAAATTAGTGTTATATATTGGGGGAAACGCTGTTTTTGATATATTCAGGCACAGACTACTGTTTGTGAACTTGAAACTCAGAAATTACAAGAACACAGAATTCATATATAAATTGATATATAAAATTGATATATAAACCTATAGAATCATATAGAAGATTAGTGTTACTAATCACCTTAAATCAGAACATTATAGATAATACATTTCATTTATTTCTTTATTTATCATCTCCACAGAGCAAAAAATCCTTCTAGAAACAGTATTAGAGATTTTCAAAAATATTCAGAAAATAAAAAAATGTATCCTAGAAGCAGCTAACTATACTTTGGACTGACTTCTGAAAGTCAGTATGTCAGTACTGTTTTAATGAAGAAAAACCTGAAAGATTGATGACCAATTTAACAGTCTGTAGAGAAACTACATACTAGAAAGGATGGGGTTCTCTATCCAGCACTTAGTACACTCAATCACATAAACAAATCAGCTTCATGTAGACTGCTGTTGAGTGTAAAGTAAGGAAAAAATGACTGGATGATGGAAAAAAAATGACAGTTTCCCCGACTGGATTTTGGGAAAAAATATTCAGATTAGATAAAATGAACTTCTCAATAGCATGGCAGATGTTAGCCAAGGATATCTGCTTCTGTATTTTGTACTCTGGCTAAGCAGAATTTCCAAGGAGTCCTGTAGACTTCTATCCTGGACTGGTTTAAAGACCAACATCTATGAAAAAATAACCTTTTAATAAGCAAATGGCCAGGAATGAATCAAACCGTGAGATAAATTTAAAAACACATTGGGCAATGCTGCAAAACAAAATCTGAATTCATATCAAAAGACAATTCATGCACTAAGAAATGCTTTCAGAATCTATCAAATAACTCTGTAGTTCATTTTCACAGCCAGCTGGTCTATCACAAGGAAAAAACAAAACAAAACAAAACAACAACAAAATCATATTCTCTGCTTAATTATTTCTCATACATGTGAAATAAACGTGTTCTATCTAAGCTTTTCACTCAAATTACCACTCAATACCTCTCAACAGTAATCTCATTCAAAACATCAATAGAATCAGGGCTGAAGCATCTCATTTTTTCCCAAGATATGGAAACCAACCTATAAAGGCATTGCAATTAAAAAATAAGAACTCTTGAATTTCTCAGTGCTCCCTGTGAAATACAAGAGTTCAAGTAGTTCATCTGCTTTAAAATCCTCAACATTTCTTGCCAATTAACTCAATTTGACATAACACTAAAAATCTGGATTTTTTTTTTCCCCCAGATATCTTAGAAAACGTTACTGTAACTCACATCACCAAATTAACTACAGGCTTTGTGACAGACATTGTAGGGGTAACCCCACCTCCAGTTGGTAACAGGCAACAGAATCTGTTGATCCCATTTACCTCGTAGTTTGTCTACACTAATGACTGTTTTGTTTCCTGCTAGGTTAAGGAAAGACACTTCTCCTGGGGAAGGATGTAGACTGTCCAAGACTGCCTTTGCAAAATATTTCAACAGCTCAATTTTTTTGGGTAAGTGTAACACATTGCTATATTCTCCAGAATATCCCATTCTTACTTTGGAAGATATTTAACTAAACATGTTCTGAACTAAGGTTCTAATGCCTTTAAAGGTCAGTTTTCATCTTCAGTTTTAATGCCAAAGGTCATATTTTTGACGGTAATTTATGTCAATATATGCTTTTTCTCTCCACACAAATCAATATAATAAAACATCCCAAGCAAGCACATCCAGCAAACAGAATGCTTCTCCATACACTGAAAACAAAGGAAAACAAAAAGAATCCAACCAAACCAAACCCTATATGGACTCGGAAAACAATTATAATGTTATTGAGAACAATCGTTTTCAGCATAGTAACACAGGAATACAGCATATTCATTAGAACTTCTGTGCAGTGATCAGACTGCACAGACTGCACAATCATAGATCAGCACATTTAGCTCCTTGATCATATCTTTATCAGGAACTTCTTTTTGTCTCTAATTACTGATATTATTCTTCCCCTGTAGATTCTTTCTTAGGCTTTGTGAATTTAATCAGTATCACTGCATTCCCCTGTATTACATGTGAGCACATTCTGATTTTAACCTTACTGTGGTTCAAACTGATATCACAAGAGCTGATACTGAATTTTAAGCTTGAAATTTCTATAAAATCTAACAGTATACCATATTTTACAATCAACTTCTATAAGAGATCGTGATTCATACAGATTCACAGCCTGAGGTTCTCTGGCTACACTGAAAGGCAAAATGCAGAGAAAAGGGGTGTTTCAAGTTGAAGACTCTTATTAAATTAGAATGCCTTGTCAATGACAATGAAAATAAAAAAAAATTATTATTCATATTCCAAACATGTAAAGGCACTTCATCTCTACACATGTTGACCATATACTTAGATAGACATGTAAAAGGTTCTATAAACTGATTTTCATATGTGAGATTTTAAATTACTTGGCTGCATTTTTTTTAGTGAGTAGGTGAAAGAGATTTTCTGTCTGTAGCTTTTGAAAAGGAGGTAATACAGTGGCAGCTGTTCTGAAAATATACAGAAGGAATACAGCAGGGTTCCTCCATAACCACGGGTGACCTGAAAAAAAAAATCTGTCAGGACTAATTTGTTTTTCTCTACAAGAAGCTACATCACAAAAAAAAAAAAAAAATCTTCACATGGATTATCATCTTCAAATACTCATTTAAAACAGTGGTGAAAGAAGACAGATAAATGTTCATAGTGGACTTTCTAAACTAAAAAACATCATGGCACGAAGTGTATTTGTTTTCTGTACCTCTCAAGGAATACTCAAGGAAATCTCATTTTTACTGCAACATACTGACAAGATAAGTTCAGGAAATAGCAACCAAACTTATGAGGCACCTGAATGAAGTAATTCATTGTAAAAGCTTATGGGACTAATGTTAATGCTCTCTTAGGAGATAACAAAAATTAATAGCAGTTCAGGAGGCAGACAATGACCATAAAAGGAAGATGTATATGGGATGATAAAGTCTTTCACTCAGTCATAAACAGCATCAGAAGACAGCTTGAGAGGAAGCGCTGGCTTCCTACCAAGTCTAATTTAATTACAGGGATAGTGTATTAGTGCATGTTTAAAAAAAAAAAAAAAAAAAAGAAAGAAAGAAAGAAAAAAAAGAAAAGAAAAGAAAAGAAAAGAAGAAGATAAGGTAAAAAATTGGTAATATAACAAAAACAGTGTTTATTCATTGGCACAATATATATACAAAAACAGAGAGTAAATGATAAATACTTCAACATGCTCAAAAGTGCTTTCTAAATTCATAAATTTGTTTATTATTTAGCCCTGGCGTTAAAGATTGTAACCAATCTGCAGAAGCAGGCCCCAAATTTCCTGTTTTGATATTTCAGGATAGTTTGTGATTTTGAGTTAGAATATGCATTCCTAATATCCTTTTAATCAAACTGTCTAAAATATATATTAATTTAAATCATGGTTCAAAAGTGTATTATGAATTTATTTTATTAGTTTGGAGATTTACTTTCACTTATGTTGTTGATGTTACTTTGGTATTATGTCATTAGAACTGTAATAGCAAATGTGAGGAACTCAGTAATGGGTAGGAGCAATAAAAGGTTTATTATATAAATTCTGATGACATACTATGCTTTCTGGGCCATGAAACTGGGTATTTCTATCCAGTGAGTATCTTGTATCAGTAGATTAATAGCTGTATTTTCTATAGTAGCTTTTATCTATTCTATTGTAAAGACTTTTAAGCTAGAACAGTGTCACTGCATGAGCATGTAGAGTGTCCAGCACAACAGTGTTTCAATCTTTACTGGAAACATAGAGAGTTATTGTAATAAAAATACAATATTTGTTGATTGAAATATTAGATAAATATATTACAGCCGATGAGACCATACTATTCTCTAAAGAGTTTTTGAATCCACTATTCTTTCCTTTTTGTAAAACCTTAGTGCTTTTTGTGACAATGGAACATTTTCATTCATTCCACAGTGGAGCAAATGCAAAATAATGACTTAATATATGATAAGAGTATGGCTAGTGAGAATAGCTCTATTTTGGTAAATAAATTACTTTGAGCTATCACATGCCCCAAAGTAAATGGACAGCTGCAACAGTTTTCAGAAAGCTATTAGTGTGCAAAGATAAAATGATGTACTTTCTCATAGACAAAAGCTTGGTACAATGGCCAAAACAGCTGATTTGTTAGATTCAAGACTTCACCCAGGCTGCCAAGAAAACTGTTTAACTTTACCTTTCAAACAGAGATATGAGAATCTGACACAATTTAAAAGGCTATTTCTGGGCTGTCAATCAGAGCAGGACAAGAGATAAATACTGTATTTGCAAGTTATCAGGAACTTGCCAAATGTAGACACAGAAATTAGGCTGCTATGTTACTCTATGAAATTTGGACTACATAAATATCAGAAAAAAAAAAAAAAGAAAAAAAAAGGCAAGGAAAGCAATTGCTAAAATAAGGACTTCTTGTATCAGATGTCAAGCCATAATACAAGAATGTGTATGGGATTTTTATTTTTTTTCCCCCCTGATTTACACTGATGAATGATTAAATAAAACAAAATCATCTATTGAACAATATTACTCAAAGTAAGAAAAGGAAAATCATAAACAAATACCTTCTATTATCTAGTGGAGACCTCATGTTTTGTCTCAGAAAAACTAGCATAAAAAAATTCAGTTGTGTTGTTCGGTGTTGTTTTCCAACATGGTGAGATGTAGAATCACTTTTGCTAAAAATAAAATTGTATCATTGCAATAACTTTTATTTTATTTATTTATTTATTTATTTTGGTATTTTTTGAGAAGTGACTTTGGAGAACAAAAGATTGCATTGTGATTTTTAATGTTCTGTAAAAATAACTAAATATATCTAAGCTTTAGTGGGATGGAAGAGAGAATATTCTATCACATGGAGATTTGATATTCATGATCTTACCTTATCAAAAGGACTTGGTCAAAAAGGACTTGGGTTCAATTTGCTTCATTCACGATCCTTCCTAATCATCCATTCTCAATCATGTTTTATTGTAACATTTTAACTATTCTTCACCTGTGATCATACACATACTGTAATCCTTTATATTTCCCCATCCTAAAGTTACCGACATATATGCCCACATTTTCTACTGTTTGTTTTTAGATTTTCAAATTAATGAACATTTTATAAACATCTTTAGTTAGAAATAAACTCAATTTAATTTTAGCTAAAGCACTTTGTAAAAGGAAAGGTTAGAAAAGGAATGTGCATTTCCATAGTCTAATAATTCTATTAAGCAACCTATTGTCTCTTTTCATTCCAGTTCATCTGTTTCATGGCAATTAAATATCAGCAAGTCTTTCTAGAATAACATTATGGATTGGCCAGTTAACCAAGGACTAATTCTAAAGCAGAAGGTTCATATAATGACAGAAAGACAAACCACAAAATAAATGTAAATCTGAATATCACTGAAGTGTGATAGAAATTTTGAAGAATAAATATTATTCAGAGAGAATTAAAGCAAAATATCATTCAGTATTTTATACTATTAAAAGAACTCATCATCTGCCATCATAGAAATAGTTTTATCCATTAGCATCGGTCTGCTAATTCTTCAATATTAATTTCTTACATAAATTTCACCCTTCTTCCTTCTGAAACAAACAAACAAAAAACAGCATATGCATGTTATCACTTTGTTTACAATTTTTCTGTACAGTATATGCTGTTTTCTGTCTATGCTAATAGAATAAAAAGATTGATCAGTGTTATAATTGATAGTAACAACTTTGGGAAAAATTTGTAATTCCAATTCTCTTAGTTACATGCCTTTTTACCTACAGCCCAGACTGATCTATGAGCTTGCCTTTTGCTATCAACAAAGTTAAAAAACTTTCTCTTCTCCTGTCATGTTCTGTACTGTTCTGTCCTGTCCTGTCCTCTCCTCTCACCATGTTTCTCTATTCCTTCCTTCCCACCATGTCTCTCTATTCCTTCCTTCCTTCTCTTCCCCTTTTTTCCCTCCCCCCCATTCTCTTCCTTCCTTCCTTCCTTCCTTCCTTCCTTCCTTCCTTCCTTCCTTCCTTCCTTCCTTCCTTCCTTCCTTCCTTCCTTCCTTCCTTCCTTCCTTCCTTCCTTCCTTCCTTCCTTCCTTCCTTCCTTCCTTCCTTCCTTCCCTTCCTTCTTTTTTTTTTTAATTTTTTTTTTCTTTTATTGTCTTTATACAATATGAGCTAAGCTTCACATATTATCTTAGGGTGGTAAGAGTTAGAGCAAATCTTCAATTACAATTGGTATGGTTATAGCTGAAGAAGGTTGAGAACAGTAGGGTTACAGACAATTGATGCCCTGAGTAACACAGACTTTGATTTATTATTAAAATAGAAAAGGATAATTAATAATAATAACAAAGGAATATTTACCATAATTCTGTTTTCACTAGTCATAATGATTCTTTGTTCAAAGAAAAAGCTCTAGCTATAGATCTATGTAGTTAGAAAACACAACCAAGTAGTTCTTTCCTGTTCTGATTGGGAAAGGTTTAGTACTTTCTTCGCTCTATTTTGAGAACACGCATAGTGTAACACTTTCCGTTGAAATGGACTGCAACACTAGCAGTTCAGCACTTGCTGATGCCTGTTAGAGGACTTGAACTTTTGACGGAATGATCTATAGAGAAACAGTAGACCAGCAAAGGCAGGACAAGATATTTCAAAACCACAACTGCAGCATTTCAAAACATTTCTTGATTTATCATGGAAAGCATCATATCTTAACACTCAAAACTCTAATTTGCAAATTCTCTCACATGATTCTTTAAAAGGCTGTCCTTTTTGCTTATGATATATTCCAAATGCAAATGTGTAGATATTCAGCCACTGCCTGAAAAGAGGGATCAACACTAATTTACAACTTTCCACAAGGTAAAAGCATAATACATTTATTTCTCTGCTGCTGTTGCATAGGAAAGCAAATGGAATGACAGAAGAACATTCTCACTCCTCATCCATTTTCAATAGCCATAAATTGGTAAAGTTTTTACTTGTATATGTTCAAGAAACACTGAATAGCCTAGGACTTCACCTTATTTATTTATTTATTTATGTAATTTTTTTGCATTTACTAGCTAGTAGCTAGCAGCTATTAGAACTTAAGTTAACTGTGTGAAATATATTTCATAAATCTCTCTGTTTAAGATTTTTCTGCTTTGCAGACTATTAAATACTGATATGATGCAGTATTATGATTGATCAATAATCATGTGGTGGATTAGTAGCATAACTGAGAATAAAATTCCAAAAGCCCTTACTTTGAAAGATTTATGTTCTCAATGGTATTGGTATTAAAATATATTTGTTCACATACTCATTGTCCTGCCTGTACCTGTCTGAAACTTAGTAATTACTATCACCTTAGTTATTCCACAGTAGTTAATCCGTTGCCCTTACCGTATCTGTCATACATTTCCAATAATCCAAGCACTTCAGATCAAAAATAACCAGTACTGAAAACAGAGCATATGCAGGACTGGAAAGGACGTGTATCAGAACTGTCAGTTGCAAATATCAGGCCAGGTTGAATAAAATTTGATTTGAAGGATATATCTGAAATGAAAATACTTGTTTGGCAGAAGGCTTGCACTGTTCAGCACCTTACTGCATTGCTAAATCCTTCTCCCTGAGCTAAACCACACACTTGAACACCTGTTAAAATGCCAGCATGAGGCATGGCTGCCATAGATAATTTCAAGTCTGTGGGTGACAGTCATTTGACAGCAGCCTATGTCTGCTATCAGACACATCAGCCCATCACCACATTGATGATTAACACAAGGCAATCCAATCAAAGCTCCCTCAAAATGTCTTTAGCCACACACAAACAAAAGCATATTGAATTATTCATAGAATCATAGACTATCTGAGTTAGAAGGGACCCAGAAGGATCATCAAGTCCAACTCCTGGGTCCCCAAAAGACCACACAAAATATCAGATCATGTGTCTGAGAGCATTGTCCAAATGTTTCTTGAACTCCAGCAGGCTTGGTGCTGTGACCACTTTCCTGGGTAGGCTGTTCCAGTGCCTAGACACCCTCTAGGTGAAGAACCTTCTCCTGATATCTAGTCTGAACCTCCCCTGTTGCAGTGCCAAGCTGTTCCGTTGGGTCCTATCACTGGTCACCAGAGAGAAGAGCTCAGCTCCGGTCTCTCTTCTCCTCCTCATGAAGAAGCTGTAAGCTGCGATGAAGTCTCCTCTCAGTTTCTTCTTCTCCAAGCTGAACAATTCAAATGACTTCAGCTACTCCTAATATGTCTTCCCCTCTAGATCCTTTACTATCTTTATTGCCTTCCTTTGGACACTCTTGAAAAGCTTTATATCTTTCTTATACAATGGTGTCCAAAACTGCACCCAGTACTTGAGGCGAGGCCACAACAGCACAGAGTAGAGAGGGATAATTCTATTTATTGACCAGCTAGCAATGCTGTCCTTGAGGCACTCCAGGATACAGATGGCCCTCCTGGCTGCCAAGATACACTGCTGACTCATGTTCAACTTGCTGCTGATCAAAACCCCCAGATTCCTTTCCACAGGGCTGCTCTCCAGAATCTCATACACCAGTCTGTTGCATACAGCCACAGTTGCCCCTTCCCAGGTACAGAATCTGACACTTGATCTTGTTGAACTTATTGTTGGTGATTGCACAGATCTCTAATTTGTCCAGATCTTTTTGCAAGGCCTCACCATCCTCAAAGGGCAACAAAGCTGGTGAGGGGTCTGGAGAACAAGTCTTATGAGAAAAGGCTGAGGAAGCTGGGATTGTTGAGCCTGCAGAAGAGAAGGCTCAGGGGCGACCTCAGGGGCACTCTCTACAGGGACCTTAAAGGAGGCTGTAGCAAAGTGATGGTTGGTCTATTCTCCCACATGCCTGGTGACAGGATGAAGGGGAATGGGCTAAAGTTGTGCCAGGGGCATTTTAGGTTGAATGTTAGGAAGAACTTCTTTACCAGGAGGGTTGTTAGGCATTGGAATGGGCTGACGAGGGAAGGTTCAGGCACCATCCCTGAAGTCTTTAAAAGACTTTTAGATGTAGAGCTTGCTGATATGGTTTAGTGGAGGACTTGTTAGTGTTAGGTCAGAGGTTGGACTAGATGATCTTGGAGGTCTCTTCTAACTTAGATGATTCTGTGATTCTTTGTGAACATCTCCACCCAATTTGGAGCTGTATCATCTGTTACCTTGCTCAAAAATCTTCAAGTCCTTCATCCAAACTGAGGCTTTCACTATGATGGTCCTGGCAACCTTCTGTAGATGGCCTTGGTGGAACAGACGACTCTCAGAAGTCCTTTACAACCTTAATCAGTCTGTGATTCTGTGATTTTATGAATAAATCTTTTCAGTTCTAAGCCTCCAAAGCAATGTTGTTTTTTCTTTAATGAAGGTGTTTCAAGAACAGTAAAATGTCTGCCAGTTGATCCATCCTTTTCCCTAATAAACCCTTGCTGACTACCATGGACTAAATTCTCCTGAGTTTAGCTGACCTGTTTCAGTTGCTTGTTGCATATCTATTTAATCAGTTCTATTTAATTAATATTATATTTCATTTTTTAGACGGGATATTAAAATGTATATGTAGAATCAGATTGTGTGGTATTTATATGTTATAGGATACCATTCTCAATTTGTCACATTTTTTGAGAATGTAACTTTTCTGGGTGCAGCTAAAGGGGAAAAATAAAAACAAAAACAAAAAACCTATAATCAGGAATAAGTGGACACATTTGCCTAAGAGTTAACAAATCCTCCATTATTTGTAATTTTAAAATAGTACAGTGAGCTAGAATGTCAGGAATCTGCTTTGTGAAACATTAATACTCCCCAATGGAATGGTAACAACAAGTTGCTTGTTTACTTTTGTTTTCATTTCCAGCCTTGTCAATGATGTGTCCAACATATGAAAAACCCACATTATCTTTATTTCTGTTTGTAAAAAAGGTGATACTCTTCATGTCAAAGGATCTAAAAGCATTGCAAGACAGCAATAGAGATTACATGATAAGAAAGACATCATGCTCTAAGGTATGTTCAAACCTGCCTTATTTCCTCCCATTCTTTTTCCTTCTCTCCTTTCCTTCCCTCAGTCAAAGAAGTCTACATGGGACAGGAAAAATAATTTTTATGGGTTGATATACCTCAAATGAAGGAAAAATTAGATGGATTAAACATACAAGGGTCATGTAATATTTTTAGTTGCAATTTCCTGGAAAACTTTCCATTTTACATTTATTTCTAAGTAGCTAAACTTTACTTAACTAATACAAGTTTACTACAAAACAAAAGAGACTTTATTTGGCCGTGAAAGTGTTCATAAAGAGAAGTATTAAATAATGAGATGAAGAACACTACTAATTGGTGAAGAAAGCGTGAGGTTTCAACACTCTACATTCCATATTTTTGGACAGACTAGATGTAGTATATATACTGACTAAGTATATCTGTACATTCCGTTTTTGCAGTGTCAGGAAACACTTGTACATTTACATTTTGTTGTGTATGTAGCTGCAAAGATAAAACACACTTTAACATCCACTTGGCAGTGGTGGTATCCAAATCAGAATTTAGATTTAATACAAAGTGTACAAAGAATACTCGTGTATTTACAATGATATACAGTTAAATGCTGGACATCCCTAACTGTTTCTGTATTCACTTCTTCCCTATGTATCCACATTTACCAACTACAGATTTTCTTAAAATAAAGGTGTTTCACCGGAACTGCTTGTTTTTACATCCTTGCTGCATACAGAAAACACTGTCAATTTTCCCTTTAGTAATAGGTTAGAAAAAAAATACTCTTTGAACACCAGCCCCTGGAAGACCCTTGGAAGAGCTTAAAATTTTTATAAAACAGGTGGAATGACTCACTGGTTTGTGGACTAGCTGGAAGTAAAATAAAGACATTCATTTGCATTTTAAACTTAAGAAACATGGTTCTAATTTTGGTCTTTTTTTTTTTTTTTTCCCCCTATTATGAGACTGATAACATCCAAAGTGTGACAGGCAGAATTCCAGGTATTTTACAATGCATATCTGAAAAGAAGCTTAGATTAAAATGCCATGTACAATTCAAATCCTTTTAGAATGTGGATGCCTGAAAAGGATTTTAAAAGTGGGGTGAAGGCAGTGGGAGGTGGTGGTTTTCCTTCTTTCTTTCAAAATTGCTGTTGACTAAAAAATGGTTAAACAACTTCTTTTGAAATAACAAAGAGTACTTGTAAAAAACTTCCTGTGAATACTTCCTTGTAGAATGCAGCATTCCCATGACACATTATTTAGAAACATATTCTCATAATCTCTTTCACCATGAAGTTGCTAGCTACAGTAGAAAGATTCAGCTGCACATGCAAAGAGTGCATGAACCTGTGAAATGCACATTTGTATCTTGCTGGACTGTGCTCTTTCAAAAAGATTTCTTGAATTCCAAGAACCTGACCTCTCAGGGAGAAAAGGATTGATAGCATAAGTAGAGAATAAAAGTTGATAGTGCACTATCAGCTAAACTAAGCTATCACACGTTTTCTCCAGAAGAGAAGGTGACTAAAGATATTAAAGAGCTGAAATAGTTCTTGAACAATGTAGGGAAGTGTATTTTTCTATCACCCCACCACTTCAGATGGATTCTATCAACACTTCCATGACAGGGTACTAGCTTTGCAGTCTCCTTCTCGGTAGATAGCAGGGGTTGGACATGTACCCCTCTGGAAGCAGTTTGTGTGAAAGCCTGCACAGGATCTATTTGAAAATGCATGATCAAGTCTTAGCTGAGAAGTCTGAACAATCCCCTGGAACAGCACAAGGTATTTAAGCTAGGTTGATACTTTTCCTAAACAGCGTTAGATAATGAAGTATGAACTAATTCAGGGAAATCCCATGACCTAGATTATACAGGAGGCTGGAATAAACAGTTTTAATGATCCCTTATGGCTTTAAAATCTGTGGACTCAGGAAGACTGTGAGTCTGAATCAGCAATTGATTTGCTGTAGAATTAGTAGAGAAGGCACATTGCCATATCTTTTCTCAGTTTCTCGATCTGAAACTGTGTATTACTTCCTAATTCCATTTTAATAAGACACAGTATGGAATAAATAAAACTATATATTGCTCTAAATGTGAAAGATTTTTTGTTCTTAGTAACATGAGCACCTTATAAAAAGATACTTCCAAAAATAAAATTAATGTATAATAAGATTTCATTCACATTTATAGCTGCTAAACAAAGTAACCATGCAGAATAGCATGGTAATTCCAAAACATCAAAGCATTTAAATAAACATTTATTATTATTATTACTATTACTAATTATTATTTTATATTATTATTATTATTGTTATTGTTATTGTTGTTGTTATTGTTATTATTCAAATATTGCGTTATGGACTTTCTGTAAAAAATGATTGTTTAACATTCATTCAGTTATTCCAGTAATACTGGAAAACAGTTCTTTTCAAACACTGCTTTGCATGTGACAACATAGCCTAACCAAAAAACATCCAAAGAAAAAACAATGCTGTGTTTGTCTGCAGTAAACAGTATCATCTTCAGCTTAGTAAATATCTTACTCTTTGTTATCAAATAAAAATTGTCACAAAGAAATAGTCACTGAACTGGTCACTGAACCAGACCAATCTTTTATAAACCTCCATTCGGGTTTCACCATAAATTTTAAGCATATCATTATGAATGAAAACTCATATGTGAATACTTGTAAAGAAACAGGATGTAAAGAAACACACTTTTTTTTTTTTTTCTATGAGTAATAATCTACCAGAAAACTACAGGAAAATAAATAAATTCTAACTTTATTATTTATTTTATTTTTTATTTTTATTTTTGGACTTCTGGCAAAGAGAAGCTGTGATGGAACACTTCCCCGGGTTTGACAGTTCCAGGTTCTTAATTAAGGTAAATGACCATATAGGTCTTCTCACAACTTGTTTCAACTTCACCTCCCAGAAGATTAGATTTTTGCCTTTGCTCCTAAGAAGATTGTTTCCATTTAAAATCCTTTTTTTTTTTTTTTCCTCGTCTATGCTTAGTGCAGAACAGTTCTTCCCTGACATGAGTATTCTTTAAGTTGGTGTTCTCTCAGTGCAAATTCTCCTACAAATTTCACTACATAGAGCAGAACATAAGTCTGTAATAAAGTGAATTTCAGGGGGTGAGGGGTGGGAGAAGAATTAAAAAAAAGGAGGTGAATATGTTTGGGTATATGGACATTACCACACAGGACCATAATGTATTCAGGTGAACTTAACAGAATTTCTAGCACTACTATCATTGCCATGTATCCTAACAGGACATACAATTTTATTGTACTGAAAAGCAGTACTCCACAAGTAGATTGAGTTATTAAACAAATAAAAAGCACCTACAGCTAAAAGTATGGTTTAAATAGTGCTAGAACTAAATATAAATTAAGGGATCTATTCAGATTATTTTAACAAGAAAGGTTTCAACAGGAAAGAATGCAGCAGTAAAACACAGAGATGTTATTGTTGTAGTACAATGAAAAATCTAAGGTATGGCTATAAATATATTAATTTTTTTAAACAAAAATAACCATAAAGCAAAGTTGTTAAGTTTGCTTCAGAGCAATTGTTATTTTTCAAATCTCTTTTCATCATTTCTATGTGTTTTTTTTTTTTTTTTTTTTTTTTCCCTTTTAACTCAGTGTGGTGATAGAATCAATACAAATCTTCTCTTAACATATCTGTCTCTGACCTGTGTTTGTTTTAAGCTGTATCATTCATAATGGTGATCGATGGGTAATGCTATTCCTCTTTGTCCACACAAAGCACAGAGCATAAAAAGTGCATATATTTTATGCCCAAGGTCAGGAGAAAATTAATGGATAAGAGCTAGATAAAATGGAGTTCAAGCTGAATGGGCTGAGTGCTCTCTACAGGGCACTACCAAGGCAGGCAGTACAAAGCCCATTATACTCAAATGCTCTTGAAGCATTTCAGAAGTGAAATTGTTTCCACAGGGTAATGCATAAAAGTACGAAGCTTTAACTTTTCTGTTTCACAGATAGCCTACAGATATTGGGCAAGTTGTCCTATTCAGGATTTTCTTTAGCATATTCCATTTATCAATCTTTACCTTAAGCCATAAACCCATTTGGTGTTTATGACTAAAGTTGTTCAAGCAGTCATTAGTAAACTTTACTTCACAGACTTTCCTTTTCATTCTCTTACTAGTTATCTGTTAAGATAACAAGTGAAGAGAAGACCTTTCTTAAAATAAATAAATAAATAAAATGTCTATATACATTTTAAAATATGTATAACTTCTCACTTACTATAAATTATAATTTTACAATTAAGAAATAATAACATAAACTTAAACATAAATTATTTTTTTCAGAAGTATAAATTAAAACATACTTTCATTTCAATCTGAAAAAAAGAAGAATGGAAGAAGCAATGAAAAACAAAAAAAACAAACAAACAAAAACAAACAAACAAAAAAACACCCTCTGTTAGAGTAGCAAGTATGTAACTTCCTAACATTTTCCTTCTTTACCCTGGTGAATTCTTCTAACACAGACTTCTCCTCTCCAGTAGAGATTGACTGAGTAGAGATGCATGATAGAGGTTCTGCAAAATATAATTTACTTGTTGAAATAATAAAATAGTCTTGTCATAGGGGTTTACTAGATATACTAGTCAGGAGTTGTATCTGAACATATTTCAGTGTTCACAACCTGAAATGTGTTCAAACCAAAAAACAAATAGGAAAAAAAAAAGAAAAAACAAACAAACAAACAAAACAAACAAACAAAAAAAAAACCAAACAGAAAACAAAACCAAAGCTCAGCATGGATTCCAGCAAAGATACCACTAGTGACCACACTGTTCCTTTTATTCTTAAGACATTCTTGTACAAAATAAAATAAAATAAAATAAAAAATACAGCAGTGAGCACCAGCTGACGTAACAAACTTGGAAAGAAATTGAGTTAGAAAACAAACACTATTTTCTCACGGCCTGTATCAGCAGTTCGGTTGCTGCAAGTATTCTGCTAAAAACAAGTTAGCTTCATAGCAATAGCAGACTGGCTGAGAAAACAGTTGTTTTTGAAAGCAATAGATCTTGTAATATAAAAAATAATGTTACCCCATTGAACGTATGTTGATAGTGTATATGATAGGGTAGAATTAGAATTTTTTGGAAGTACAAATCCCACTGTTTCCTACAAGTTTTTGGTATTTGCTTACTGGTTTTAGAACTACTGATCACTGTAAATTAGATACAACCATATGGTTTACTTGCTACACAATTAAAACCCCACACATCCTGTACGTATATAATTGGGGGGGGGGGAGGGGGAAAGACCTAACAGTATAGGAAAACCAAGATTAGGCTGTTTTCTTTATTATAAATAAATAAATAAATAAATAAAAATCCATACCTTACAATCTGAGAGAAACTGGAAGCATAAACAAATTCAGACAAATTCTCAGTGTCAAATTTATAACCAAATGCAAAATAATAAAATAAAATAAAATAAAATAAAATAAAATAAAATAAAATAAAATAAAATAAAATAAAATAAAATAAAATAAAATAAAATAAAATAAAATAAAATAAAATAAAATAATGAAATAAAGCAAAACAACGAAAGGCAACCAAACAATAAAAACGGGTAAATTCTGTAAGTCTGGAATGATCATACTGGGAGATATTCATGTCAATGTAATGTATTATGGTAATTTATTCAAATATTTTATCAGGAAATTACTCCAAAGCATCTACACAAATTCATAAATACTCCAAAATGCCTTCATGACATACCTAGGAACGTATATGTAATAATATACATTATTATAACATACTTGTTGGTGGGCTGTTGAATATCTAAATGGAATCATTTTATCTATGCATTGGTGATTTTGTTCTGCAGAAGTGTAGGTTTATCTAATATTCTTCAGTAGTTTTCTTGTTGTTGTGTGTTTTTTATGATATAAAATAATTGTTTGACAATTTTTTAATAATTTTTTCAGTCTGTACTTTGGCTACTTGCTAAGGAAAACTGGATGTCAAAAATAAAAATCCTAACAATTTTCTTGAATGTTAGTCTTGAAGTTCTGGATTATTCCTGAATTTCATAAAACTGGGCAACGTGAAGGTCAAAACAGAATGATATACTCATGTTTCTCTTTTAGGTAAATTGGTCTCACAATGAATCTAAGCAATCTGTGTTACTGTTTATTCAATAAAAATATTTCCAGAGGCCTCTAAATACTGTAAACTAATTGGATTGGGATTAGTTTCTATAATCACCTGTTACTTCTTTATGTGACAAGGCTATTTGTTTAATAAATTAAATTTAAATTAAAAGTTTAATACTTTTTTTTTTTTTAATGCCTAGTATATAATGGCAATTGTTTATTACTGTGAATAAATACCAATGAGGAAAAATAAAATATTGTATTACTTGACAGTGATATTTACATTCCTCAAAATACCTTTAATCTATGTAACTCTTTAATCTCTATGGATTACTTTTTTGAAGTAAACAGTGTAGTAACAATATCAAGAGGTTCATCACAATGTTATAGTATCTTTATTGCATAATAATGGCCTTCCTAAACAAAACAAAACAAAAAAGACTTTGATGAATATATTATGTAAAAAGTTAACTTTCCCAAAATAAGGAGCGTCCTCCAAATCCTATGGACCTCAGTCACTGAGAGCAAGTTAAGCTATTCTCATGCCAGTTTTTAATATGCTAATTCACTTTTACCAGGGATATGTAACCTCTCTGGCCACTGCATCAAACAGTAATAATGCAATAATTTCTAGGATATACAAAGAAACTGGAGTGCACATTAGAAATGATGTGAATGATGAGGCATCCACTCTTTGGCACAGGACAGGCAGGCAACTCTGGGGAACCCCAACAGTAATAATCAATGCTGCTCTTTGTACAGTCATCTTATGATAAAGTGTATTCAAAATGCTTACTGAAAACTATAATTGAGAATGACAGAACTTTGGTGCAAGTTAACACATCTTAAATTCCCAAGAGAATGTAATTAGCAATAACTGTATACAATTTGCATCATTTTAAAAAAATAATTAATGTTAAATTCTATTACTTTATTTTATTTATTTATTTTTTCCCCAATAAGGACAGGTATAAGGATAGGTAAGGATAGGTTTTGGGCCCCTCGCTACAAGAATGACATTAAGGTGCTTGAGCAAGTCCGGAGAAGGGCGACGAAGCTGGTGAGGGGTCTGGAGAGCAAGTCCTGCGAGGAGTGGCTGAGGGAGCTGGGCTTATTCAGCCTGGAGAAGAGGAGGCTCAGGGGTGACTTGATTGCTCTCTCCAGGTACCTTTAAGGAGGCTGTACCGAAGTGATGGTTGGTCTATTCTCCCATGTGCCTGGTGACAGGACAAGGGGGAATGGGATAAAGTTGCGCCAGGGGCATTTTAGGTTGAATATTAGGAAGAAATTCTTTACTGAGAGGGTTGTGAGGCATTGGAATGGGCTGCCCAGCGAAGTGGTGGAGTAACCATCCCTGGAGGTCTTTAAAAGACGTTTAGATGTTGAACTTAGCGACATGGTTTAGTGGAGGACTTGTCGGTGTTAGGTCAGAGGTTGGACTCAGTGATCTTGAGGTCTCTTGCAACCTAGACAATTCTGTGATTCTGTGATTCTATTGTTTTATTAGTATTGCAGTAAGGGCTCATGACAAGATTTTCATGAGGCCCTTCTCTTTTTCCTTTTCCTCTTTTAGCAAGAAGAGTATCTTTTTCACTCCAAGCTTTGATTCCCTCCCCCACTCCCTCCTTCCATAAAGCAACTGTTGAAGCTGATCAGTTCTACACATTTTTCTGTACTAATTAACTTAATCAGTTCTTTGCTATACTGGGTGTAAATGAGAGGGGCAAGCTGGAAGTGGAATTATTGTTTATACAGTGTTTCAGATGCAAAAAAATAAATTATCCAAATAAATTTCTACATGTTTTATCTATCCAGTCCTGGACTAAGTCTCTCATTGGAGTTGACCAATCATGACGAGAGTAACAGTAAGAGCTCAAATAAGCTCACAATATTTCTAATCTCTTTTATATTATTCATGGAACATCTTAACTACTTTTGCTTCAGGTGGCAAACATCGCAGAAAGAACTCCGACCTTGACTCAAATTAGATAACATTTCAGCACTGTATGTTTGTATTAGCACTTGTTGCATACACTAGAGATAAGATGTTTCCCTTGGAGCTACTGTACACTGATGATCTATGGTTTGTTCATCAAAAGGCTATTATAATTGACTCTGAAGATATCAAACTCTTTCATGCATGTAGATCCACTTATACAATGAATGATTTTGACTTTCAGTACCCATACATGCTACTTTTTTTAAATACCTATCTTTTTCCCATGTAGAGAAGACAGAGTGACAGAGAAGAAGTAACAGTAAAAATGCTAAAACGTTCTGGCTAGAATCAATTTGACAAAATTTCTTCCATAGACTTTACAAGAGCTCCCTGTAGTGGGTGTGTAATAAATTGAAGGAAATAACTATGTGTTGGTATGGCAAACAGCACCTGCACAGTTACTGAGGAGTTACCTGTGTCAGCCACCCTGCTAGAGGTCAATTCCTCATAATAGACAACAGGGATAATAAACATTATCAAACCACCTTTCTTCTCTGCACTACAGTGTCAGAATAAGGAGAAGCTCCTGACAACTCATCACCTCTTGCCCCTTCCTTACTGATTTTATTTCTGTAGTTTTGTTCTTACTATGGTAACTGATGTGAGCTAATGAAATCCAGAGTCTTATCCTCAGATGGAGGAGCTATCTGATTGACAGGAGACAAATGATTGACATTTAATTCTGAAACTGACTTGTTATAGTAAATGGGGACAAGTAGTCAACTATGGACATACCACAAAAAGTAAGGACACAACATCACACAGCTTTAAAGAAATATGAAGTAACTGCAAATGTATAAATTTTATCATAAAGGAGCCCAACTTAAGTTTTCATCATACCTTTTGTCTATAACTAAAGTGAGTACAGCAATATCAGCAAAAATTATTTGCAAATCTAAATCCAATACATTCATTTTAGAGCCCTACTTCCTGTTTTCTTGATTTAGGAAACCAAAATAACAAAGCAAAACATTAATGCAAACTCAACCTTAAGCCTAATATACACAAAATAACTGAAGGAGATGGTGGGCAGAGATTCTATTAGTGAAAGGAGATATTATTTAATGATTTCCGTTATGTACAACCACCAATTCGTAAGACCAATGTAGAATCACAGAATCACAGAGTGATTGAGGTTGGAAGAGACTTTTGCAGGTCATCCGTTCCAAGGCCTCTGCTCAAGTGGGTCCAACTAGAAATGTAAGAAGAAATCCAATTTCTGTTGTAGGGTGGTAACACCTCCAGGAGACCAGCCTCCTCTTTTACACATTTTGCCACAAGCCCAATTTTAAGAATTCTTTGAGTACATGTAAATTTAAATTTTCATTTACAAATATATATATTATTATTATTTTTGTAGCTTTTGAAGCTATAAAGAAAAAATCACAGAAGTGGTTTTGTAGTGGTTTTGAAGAAGTGGAAGTAATGTAATATAGTCCTTATAAAGTAATAAACACCCTAAAAACGATCCATTAAAATGTTTATTAAAAATATTATTTTCAGGAAAATATCAGAATTTTTGGAGTCTGACTCAATTCATATAGTTGATATTGACTATGTGTTGTAGGAAAAATAAAGCCATACAATGTTTCACATTGAAAAAAAAAAAAAAAAAGAAACAGAGGAGGGAAGGGAAGGGAAGGGAAGGGAAGGGAAGGGAAGGGAAGGGAAGGGAAGGGAAGGGAAGGGAAGGGAAGGGAAGGGAAGGGAAGGGAAGGGAAGGGAAGGGAAGGGAAGGGAAGGGAAGGAAGGGAAGGGAAGGGAAGGGAAGGGAAGGGAAGGGAAGGGAAGGGAAGGGAAGGGAAGGGAAGGGAAGGGAAGGGAAGGGAAGGGAAGGGAAGGGAAGGGAAGGGAAGGGAAGGGAAGGGAAGGGAAGGGAAGGGAAGGGAAGGGAAGGGAAGGGAAGGGAAGGGAAGGGAAGGGAAGGGAAGGGAAGGGAAGGGAAGGGAAGGGAAGGGAAGGGAAGGGAAGGGAAGGGAAGAAAAGAAAAGAAAAGAAAAGAAAAGAAAAGAAAAGAAAAGAAAAGAAAAGAAAAGAAAAGAAAAGAAAAGAAAAGAAAAGAAAAGAAAAGAAAAGAAAAGAAAAGAAAAGAAAAGAAAAGAAAAGAAAAGAAAAGAAAAGAAAAGAGAAGAAAAGAAAAGAAAAGAAAAGAGAAGAAAAGAAAAGAGAAGAAAAGAAAAGAGAAGAAAAGAGAAGAGAAGAAAAGAGAAGAGAAGAAAAGAGAAGAGAAGAAAAGAGAAGAGAAGAAAAGAGAAGAGAAGAAAAGAGAAGAGAAGAAAAGAGAAGAGAAGAAAAGAGAAGAGAAGAAAAGAGAAGAGAAGAAAAGAGAAGAGAAGAAAAGAGAAGAAAAGAAAAGAGAAGAAAAGAAAAGAGAAGAAAAGAAAAGAGAAGAAAAGAAAAGAGAAGAAAAGAAAAGAGAAGAAAAGAGAAGAGAAGAGAAGAGAAGAGAAGAGAAGAGAAGAGAAGAGAAGAGAAGAGAAGAGAAGAGAAGAGAAGAGAAGAGAAGAGAAGAGAAGAGAAGAGAAGAGAAGAGAAGAGAAGAGAAGAGAAGAGAAGAGAAGAGAAGAGAAGAAAAGAGAAGAAAAGAAAAGAAAAGAAAAGAAAAAAAGAAAAGAAAAGAAAAGAAAAGAAAAGAAAAGAAAAGAAAAGAAAAGAAAAGAAAAGAAAAGAAAAGAAAAGAAAAGAAAAGAAAAGAAAAGAAAAGAAAAGAAAAGAAAAGAAAAGAAAAGAAAAGAAAAGAAAAGAAAAGAAAAGAAAAAAGAAAAGAAAAGAAAAGAAAAGAAAAGAAAAGAAAAGAAAAGAAAAGAAAAGAAAAGAAAAGAAAAGAAAAGAAAAGAAAAGAAAAGAAAAGAAAAGAAAAGAAAAGAAAAGAAAAGAAAAGAAAAGAAAAGAAAAGAAAAGAAAAGAAGAAACTAGCATTTTAACTAGAAAACGTGAATTATAGACATATATGTATTTGGGGGGGGGGGGGGAGGGAGGAGATGGAAAGAGAACAAGAGGGTAAAGTTGCTTTACTTTGGGCAAATCAGTGCTATGCTGAAAAGTAGCACTTGTCCCAGTCACTTGATTCTCTGATTCACTCTTCAGTAACCTACTATACTTTGTAAACTTTAAGTTATTAACTTTAATATCTTACTCCTGATTTTAACATCCCAACTCTGAAACAAGGCTCTTACTATTAAGGGTAATATTTGAGAAACACACGTACTCAGGTAGCTTATTGCTTGCTGTAGTGGGTTTGGCCAGCAGCCAGACTCCCACCCAGCTGTTCACTCACTCCCTCCCCTTCCTCAGCAGAACATAGGGGCGAAAATAGCTTAAGGGATCTATTACAAAACAGACTCAGGAAAAAAAAAAAAAGTAATTTATAGTTGATTAAAATCAATCCACATGAGAAACAGACAAAGATTAAAACGATACCTTTCTACCAACCTGCACCTACCTCAACTTCTTTGTTCACTCCTAACTCTTCTACCTGCCCCTGTGCATTGCAGGGGGAGATAGAGACATATGGTTATACTGAAGTACTTGTATATCAACTAAGCACAACAAGAAGTGATTTAAACAGATTAGAACATCCATTGCGGTCTTTTCTATTAGAATTGGGAACTAACCAATGTTTTTTTATCTGATATACTATCTCAACGGGAAAGAATTAACAGAGGAGACAACCAATTGATTGTAGATGTACTTGGTGTAGCCCAATATAATGCTTCTCTAGTTCTTAGTTGTATCCAAGCTCAATTGTGGATGTAATCTATGGTAGGAACAATTAGAAGAGAAGGTGAAGGAGTATCTTACCCACTGAGACTCAGAAGATAATTTGGGATAATGAAACTAAATTTGAAATGGAATTCCAATCCTGGTGGCATTTAGTCTATTTTACTTATAACCCCATCAATAATAGGGCCACAGCTTTTGTCTTAACAATACACAATGCTTTGGTATACACTATATACCCAATAATTGCACTGGGATTAAATCACAGTGTAATTATTATGTTCTAACACATTGGAACATGTGTTAGAACATGGACTCAGTCAGAGCATGGACTCAGTGAAATGGAAACACATGGCAGACAGTTTATATTAACACATGCAACAAGGTTTTATTTTTGAGAGTAATACTATACTATGTTTTTACTGACACTGAACAAAATGTTTGTCATTTTGAAGTACATCCCAATGAAACCCCTAGTACTGTACTGGTAAATAGCAGAAAGGGATGTGCTTGCATAAGAACACTTTGTGATTTTATATTTGTAGATAGTATTAATATAACTACAAGCAATAGCTTAAATATTTGCATTTGCAACTTTACTGACATTATGGTGTGTGACTTTAATTATTCAGCTCCTATTAAATCTTATAAATTATTACCATCTATATCATACATGGATTCAAGATTTATTGCCTACCTCAATTGGAATGCATCTTACCCTGGTGAGGAAATTACTAGAATGAAATGATCTGTGTCGACTGCTAGAACACGCCCAAAACAATGGACAAAAACTTCTAATTACCATTCATTATGATACAGAAGAAATATGTGATGCCATGTAAATAGTGAAAAAGGATGAACACCATTGGTGGGACACTTTTTGGACATTCACCAACAGCAGTAGCACTGATGGGCTTGGCTGTGTTCCGCAGAGGGTCCACAGAACTGTCTGGAAACAGCTGGAACCTGCCAGAACTGTCTGTGTCTTCTAGGAGAAGCCACCTTTTGCTTTACCCTCACTACAGAAACACTGACACCTAAACCCAATATATTTCTGTGTTTACAGTATAATTTAACTTCTGATTTAACAAGACTAACTTGAGATAACAGATTTAAAATGTAGCAAATAATGTCACAATAGTGAAAAACACTGTGAAAGGGTTTTATTTTAGCAGCTTTTGTGACATGTCTTCTGACATGGCTTTCAGCTCACTTATCATCAGCATCAGCATTCAGGCCATCTTTCAAATAACATGAATGTAGAAGCACATGTTGCTTGTCACACCCTGACACAGTAAGAGTTTCATGCAGTTTAAATAAGATCTATATTTTGCACCATTGTAATTTAGACTATGTGAAATATATATACTGGTATGTAACCCATTGCATCTATGCAGCATCTCATATTTGTATTTTCGTAACATTGGTTGTCCACTGGCCAGCAGTGTATTTTCGCTTTGCTGCATTAATAGATAGTAGTTTATTTAATGCTTCAAAAATGTTTGCAAGGAACACAAACTACATTTAATTTAAGGTTCTTTCAGAATAATCTAAGGGCTGCATATACTGGGAGATAAAAAAAAACACACACGAAAGAAATGTTTCAAATATATGATGGGTTTTTGTTTTTATTGACACACATTAGTAAAAGAAAAAAAAAATAAAAAGAATAAACCTTTATATGGTATATTTTAAATGATTTATAAAGCCAGTAATATTTTTAATGAAAAACCTTGGCTGTATTACCACCATTTAAAAAATAAGCAAGCAAGCTAGCAATGCAGTATGTAACATTCAGTTATGCCTCATCAATTTGATTAAAAGCAATGTTAAAACAAAAACCATGAAATCTCAAGGCTAGTATAAAGCTCATTTTTATAAAGTTTCTGGAGATGAAGCATACATCAAAGGTGTTCACTTTAGAATTCATAAAGAAAGAGATGCAATAATAAGAATTGAACATTTTTTGCTTAATACCTGATCCTAAAAAATACATACATTTTTTTTTTCCTTTAGAAATATAAGTAATTCCATCCCTGTTCAGCTCAGATACATATGAGCATGTTCAGCTGAATGGGCATAGGAAAAAACACGGGGGGCATTTTGTTGAAGAAGGCTCTACTTGTAAGCATTGTGGCATTAAGTGTAGTGAGAAAAATGGTAGCAAAGAGAACTACTCCCCATGTAATCTCTGAAAGACAGTTCTTGCAAAACTCTTGAAGGGAGGTAGCCAACTGTCATAAACCATGTGCAGCTCCAAACAAGCCTGGTTTTCTAGGTATGCGGCACACCTGGTCTATCATCTCCTGGGCTGATAGCCACTGTGAATGCAGCAGCAGTGACAGGGCACTGTTCTGTGCTGACCAAATGGCCACTAAACTACATCAAACTACTACTCCAGGACTGGGATTGAGAAGTAATCACAGAAATATCTGCAAATATATGGCATACTTTTTCCTCCTTGTGAGATGATGTTATGTGATGTGAGTTTTATTCTTTTTAGCAGGCTAGGATACCCAAGAGGTCTAAGGCACTGTTTTCAGGTCACAGTCTTCCCTGGAGATGGGGGCTCAAATCCCACATATGGCAGCTTCCTTTTGTTTCTTCCTGGTGCAGTGGGTTAGTCTCCTCAGTGACTGCCCTACCTTCCCAGATACTCATGCATAACAGGTATGAGGCTCTGCAAGGGGAACTGAACAATAATGAGGATGATGGTTCATCTGGCTTGGAGGTGTTGTCAGGTTAAGTCAGCCTATTACCTGCATCAGTGCTGCTTCCAGAAAGCAGAAAAGAAGGGTCTTTGTCATAGCAGACTTCTTTCTGAATGGAACAGAACACCTGATACGAAAAGCAGATCCACTTCTTATGGAAGTCTTCTGCCTCCCTGGGGGCCTGGTTAGAGATGCAAAGAAAAAGTTTCCTACCCTGGTGCAGCCCTTTGAATATTACGCATAACTGAATTTTCAGCTACGCAGCAATGAGGTTCCAACAAGAGTCCAAGGGCAATTAAGAGAGATTTAAGGGATTTGGGACAACTGGTTAAGGGATCAGGAGCACAATCAGTGTTCTCCTCTCCAGTTGCAGGGAATGATGAGGGAAGAAACAGGAAGAGTGAACAGATCAATACCCGGCTCCAAACCTGGTGTCACCAGCAGAACTTCAGAGGTGTTTTGATCATGGGTTGCTTTACAAGACACTGGGCCTGCTGGTAACAGACAGGGTACGCTTGTCTCCAAGGGGAAAAATTATTTTTGCACAGGAGTTAGCAGGGCTCATTGAAAGACCTTTAAACTAGATGTGAAGGGGGAAAGGGATAGAAACAGGCTCACTGGAGATAACCCTGGGGGTGGCTCATCAATGGCTGTGGGCTGATGTGCTAGCAAGGTCCTTCAGTCTGCCATCCCAGTGGAGGCACTGGATGGAAAGCCATGCAACAGAAAAGACAAGGGATATTGACATGTTAGAAATCACAGAAGTTCCTGAGAGTGGCCCCTCAGAAAGGTGAAAGGATCACTAGCTCAACGGAAGTGCAGCTACACTAACGCACACAGCACAGGCAATAAACAGGAAGAGCTTTAAGTCATTGTACAGCAGGAAAAATGTGATATAATTGCCATCGCAGAAACATGGTTGGATGATTTGCACAACTAGATGCAGCAATGAGTGGCTATAAACTCTTCAAAAGGGATAGGCTAGGAAAAAGAGGTGGTGGAGTATGTTACAGTGTTTTGACTGTCTTGAACTTAATGATGGTGATGATAGGGTTGAGTGTTTATGCTTAAGAATCAAGGGGAAGGCCAACAGGTCAGATAAGGAAGTCTCTTACAGACTTCCAAACCAGGATAAAAAGACAGATGAAATATGCTATAAGCAGCAGGGAGAAGTCTCACTATCACTAGCCCTTGTTCTCATGTGGGACTTCAACTTGCCATGATTTCAGCTGTAGTAACAGTAAATTATTGATTTTGCATATAATGTCCTTTTCACATTAAGGCCCAGCCACTTTTCTTGAAAGAAAAAAAGGTCCATAGATAAAGCAGAAGATGGAAACCTAGGAAAAAAACTAGAATCCATTTGAACCTAAAATCAAGAATCAAATCTTACAATTCTTTGTAAGCCTTTGCACCAGGAAAAGCAGGTTCACCAAGGTAACATTCACAGAGGCCCAAACATGTTCCTGGATTGCCTAAGAGCCAAAGGTCACAATAAAACATTAATAAGTGTTTGTAAGTTTTATTAATTTTTTCACTTCTTTTTCTATAAAACATGAAGAAATTGTCAATAATATAAAAACCTGAGAGACTCGGTAATGCATTTTCTGTGCCTTTCATGTTCTTCACTTTATTTTTTGACTTGTAAGTAAGTCTAATAACATCTACAAAAATAATGCTCCTTTAATGCAGCCCCTGAACGAATCTCCTTATGATGTACTCTACAGAGAGAAAACTTGTATCTTAACAGAAATTATTCTCATCTCTTTACTTGGGCAGAAAGAGGTTCAAAGTACAATTCAGGAATACAGAATACTTGGAAAACCAAACTACAAACCAAATAAAAACAAACCAGGAGAATTCTATACCATAATGCAGTAACTTAATAGAAACTCAAATAAAGTAAGAAAGGAGCTCCTCAGAGGTTCCAGTTGCTGCTTGAGTCTATAAACCATACTTCAGAGTGAGCAAGGTCACTCAGTCACTAGATATACTATACCAGTATATTTATTCTATACTATACCCATATATCTATCAGCAGTCATGGTCAACTGGAAAGGTCCCAGATGAACGGAAACTTGCTAATGTGACTCCCATCTGTAAGAAGGGTCGTAAGGAGGACTCGGGGAACCACAGGACTGTCACCCTGACATCGGTGCCAGGAAAGGTGACAGCACAGGTCATCTTGAATGCCACTGCACAGCATATGTGGAATAATCAGGGGATAATGCCCAGTCAGCAAGAGTTCATGAAAGGCAAGTCCTGCATGACCAACCTCACCTTCTATGACTGGGTCGCCTGCCTGGTGGATGAGGAAAAGACTGTTGATGTAGTCTACCTAAATTTCAGCAAAGCATTTGACACGGTCTCCCACAGTATTCTCCTGGAAAAACTCGTAGCCAGTGTCTTGGACAGGTGCGCTCTTTGCTGGGATAAAAACAGGCTGAACAGCTGGGCCCAGAGAGTAGTGGCGAATTAAGTGAAATCCAGCTGGTGACCAGTCACCAGTGGTGTTCCACAAGAGGTCAGTGTTGGGGCTCAGCCTCTTTAATATTTTTATTGATGATTTGGATGAGGGAATTGAGTGCACCTTCAGCAAGTTTGCAAATGACACCAAGCTGTGGGAAAGTGTTGATCTGCTGGAGGGTAGGAAGGCCCTACAGAGGGACATGGACAAGTTTGGGGCACAAAAACACCATTGAACACTACAGGTTTGGGGCAGAATTGTTCAAAAGCTGTGCAGAGGAAAAGGATCTGGGGTTGTTGGCCAGTGCTCACCTGAACATGAGCCAGCAGACCTTATTGCTCTCTGCAGCTACCTGTAAGAAACCTGTGGGGAGCTGGGGTCCAGCCTCTTCTGGCAAATAACTGGCAATAGGACTAAATAAAACGGCCTCAAGTTGTGCCACGAGATCTTCAGACTGGAAATTAGGAGACATTTCTTCTCAGAAAGAGTAGTCAGGCATTGGAATGGGTTGCTCATGGAGGTGGTGAAGTCACCATCCCTGGAAGTGTTTAAGGGGAGGTTGGATCTGGTGCTGAGGGACATGGTTAAGTGTGTGACATTAGTGGTAGGGGGATGGTTTGACCAGATGATCCTGGATGTCTTTTCCAACCTTAAAGATTCTACGATTCTATGATATATACCATACTATACTCAGATGTATAACTTGACACCTGTAAATCTAACTGATTCGTACTAGAGAATAACAGAGCAGAATGCATTGGTGAAATCTATCTTCATCTCCCAGACTGTAATTTACTACCACATCCAGGTTTCTTTTCTAAAAGAACAAGATTTAATTTAGAAAAAAATAATGAAGTTTACCAAATAAGCACCTTGTCTCTTAGCAAGAGAGCTGTTCCCAGGATAATATGTAGGATGGAGAAAACCAGAAAAGAGAATGGAAGCTTTATTATATACATTCAATTCAAAAGAGTGAAGTCTGATAACTATGCTATTTGTGATCTCATTCCTTTGATCCTATCTGTCAAGTTATGAAACCTTTAAAGTTCATAGTGACTTAAGGAAGAGCATGCACGAAGTCAGTGATGGTTCTGGATTATTTTCCCACAAAGCTTTACAGTTAAATGGTAACCTTCACCATCAGCATATCTATTAAATGGAACTATTATATTCAGCTGATTAGGTTGTCATTGTAAATGCACTTCATATTTTTCCTTTAAACAGGTTAGATTAAAAGTCATAAGTACATTAAAACATTAATACATTTAAAAACAATATTGCATTTGGGAGCTGAGGAAATATAAGTGAAGTTTATGTGTAGTTTAACAAAGACCAGCAGTACAGCTTAAGATATGCAAAAGACAAAGACATAGCACTAAGAAAATGCCTGCTAATAGACATAGATTCATGAAAAAAAAAAAAAAAAGAGAGGCACAGTGACTTTATTCATACCACTTCTCATCTGGGTCCCTCTTTCGTATGCAACACCCCAGACTACTCATTAAGTTTGGAACTGAAATGAAGGTTGGAGTGGGTTAGTTTTTTCAATGGAGACATAAGTCAAAAACTTATCAGGGCAAAGGCTGAAATGAAAAGCCACGCATCATCAGCTGCATCTGCCATCAGATGCTTTGCTCAATTGTCTAGTCATGCTCTAAGCATAAAAAAGAGCACTCTATGTTCTTCTTGATGCCCCACATGACAGCTGTTATGCATACGATGGGAAAGAAGCAGACATTAGTAGGAGTTTTGGTATCTGAGATTTTTACTATCACATTCCCAGAATTCATGTAGTGATGATGTTATTCTTTCTGTAGTGATGAACCATTATTCTTTAGGAAGACTGACTTTGTTTTTGTTATTGTTGTTGTTTTTGTTTTGTTTTGTTTTGTTTTTTACTTCATATGAATGATGTGAAAAACCATACATGTATATTTAGGAAAAGGATGGAACATTACAAGTCCACTTGGTATTAGAAGCCTTAAAAGGCTGAAAGCAAGTCTAACAAATGGTGAAGTTTTCTGCTTTATCAATATTCCTCCTTAAAATGATTTATAGAAATAACTCCACATCATTATATGGGTATAAAATAAATAGCTATTTCAAATTAAATATAATATATGTATATATATATATGCTATGTAAGTATGTATATATTTGGTAATTAGCCATATACACATTACATAAAATTAATCATACTGGAAAAACTAATCAGATAAATGCTCTGCCAAATGCTATCAGTCCTAATATTGTATTGAGTCTCCTCAGTGGCTGTTTTTAATCACCTAACATTATGGTATTAATTTTCACTGAGAATTCTATCCTTATGTGATTCTCATCTTGCCTCTTTCTTCAATTCCTTTTAGTTTAGCCCAATTTATTCTTCCTCTTGGAGGTGTTAATATCTGAGGCAGTTATGCCAATTTTGCCCGAGCATTGTTCATGAAGAGGTTAACTATCTATAGCGCTGTCTCAGGCAACATCCAAACTGATTTGTAACCTAAGCAAAAACTTAAAACTTTAATATGTTTAAACAACTGACATGGGCTTCTCTTTCTGCTTACACTCAAATAAAGCAGAGTGTCAGACAATGTATCATGGCAGAGAATCAATTTCACACACTGTTTGAAACAAATAATCTTCTCCATGTAAATAAAATCATTTTTTTCCCTACTATTAGTAAATATAGTTAGCATTTTTCTTATTGCAAAGGAAAGCATAGTTTAATTTTCATTTTTAAAAATCTACATTTCTTTGCTCAGAAATATAGGTTATCAGAGAATACTATGTGTATCAGTACTTTCTATGTCACTGTTAACTTAGAGATTCTATATCCTTTATTTTCTAATGCAGCCTGCAATAATAATCAGTTCCTTCCTGCTGTCTGTATGTTTGATTAGGATTTTCACTGGAAAAAAAAAAAAAAAAAAAAAAAAAAAAAAATATATATATATATATATATATATATTGCATATATATATTGCATATATATATATATATATATGCATTTCTTGTTATAAGCTATATATATATATATATATATATATATATATATATATATAGCTTATAACAAGAAATGCATAAATGCGTTTAGTTCACTGGTGAATCTCATGGGTTGCTGTTTTCTGTAATGTTCTAAGTGGCTGTACTTCAGTCTCAAAAATTATCTTTAAATCTTTTAATCATGTTCCACTGTTTCCTTATATACTTCCTCTTCTTTCTCCATATGTGTCAGAGAAAATTACTCAATAAGTAACAACAGAATTATTTTAGAAGTCCCTACAGCTTTATGCTGTATTTCAACATTTCTAATTATTTTAAAATATTTCAAAATTATTAGAGAACTCTGTAATAACAGAAATATAACATTTTATATTATAGAATATATAATATATTTATTTGTATATTGAAATATAAGAAGAGTCTTTTTGTTGCTGTTAGCTTTAAATGTTGAGCTAAAATGAGATAGAAATATAGAACCAACCACTGGTGAATATCTACCAAATCATTAGTATATTAGGACTCAAAAGTCTAACAGCTTAATTTAGCATGTCCCACTGCACCAGGGACTGAAACTGATGCAGCATAAAGAAGATATTAAACACAATTTTAAAAAACAGTATCACTGAACCCACTAAGGTTACACTTGAGTTTGTTACACATTTGTTACACTTGTTCTTATCCTACATTTTCTTGACCTGGAGGGTACAAACTTTGGATTACCAGCACATCATTTTAAATATAATTTTAGAATGTTTTTTCTCAGTTTCAGTCGATACAGATGTTTAGTAGAACAACAACAAATGGAAAGACATGTCTTTGGTCATCCAGGTCAGGTTTGTACTCTGCCTTAAAATGTCACAAAATTATGCTTTCTGTCCACAGCAGTTCTAATGACATTTGTCTGGAAAGATCATTGCAAAAGAAATTCTCTAACCTTGTAGACTTAGAAACAACATGAAAATATAATTCAAATTCTTTCAAGAACAGTTAACTTTTCCCTGTATAGGCCTGAGGAAACAAATAAAGTGACGGGCAAATGAACAAACACACAAAAAAAAAAAACCACAGCTCACTTCTCTGTATTTACCTAACATTTCTGAAGTCAAAACAGAGACAACAGCTAGCATAACTGAAATGTTGCAAAATGCAGTAGGCTGGAGAGACTACTCCTATCTAGAAAATACAAAGGTAAAATGGTTTATTTTTTATTTCATGTGACAGCAGTGATTGCATATGAAAAGACAGAGAACAGGAGGAAAAGGACAAACAAATCACAGAATCACAGAATTGAAAGGGGTTGAAAGGGACCTCAAAAGATCATTGGGTCCAACCCCCCTGCCAAAGCAGGTTCCTTAGAGCAGGCTGCCCAGGCAGGTGTCCAGACAGGCCTTAAATATCTCCAGAGAAGGAGAGTCCACAACTTCCCTGGGCAGCCTGTTCCAGTTCTCCGTCACTCTCACCATGAAGAAGTTCTTTCACACGTTGGTGTGGAACTTCCTGTGCTTCATCTTGTGATCATTACTCCTTGTCCTGTCCCCGCAAACGACTGAAAAGAGGTTAGCCAAATCAGCAAAATAAACTTTTGCTAACATCCTGCTGTACTGGGCCTGGCTGGAATGTTAACTTTCCCGGCAGCAGCCCATACAGTGCTGTACTCTGCACTTGTAGCCATAACAGCAGTGGTATCACACCAGTGTTGTGTCTTCTGCTGAGCAGCAGTGGCACAGCATTGGGCCTCTCTCTAACCCTCCCAGGGGGTGGGCAAAAAGTGAGAAGAGAAACATCACTAGGGCAGCTGACCTAAACCAACCAAAGGGATATTCCATACCATGTGATGTCACACTCAGCAATAAAAGGTGGAAACAGGAAGAAGAGAGAAGGGTAGGCTCTCGTTGGGAAAACGTCGGTCCTCCTCTTGAACACCGGCTACGTGCATTGAGGCCCTGCTTCAAGGACGTGGCCAATCATCGCTCATTTGTGGGAAGTAGAGAGTACTTTCTTTCCTCTGCACTTCCATATAGCCTTCATTTATTTTATTTGTTTGTTTTCCTCCCTTCTTTTTATTTTTTCCTTCCACCCCCCCCCCTTTTTCCCTTTCCCTTTTTATTTCCCTTTAGTTAAATTGTTTAGTTCATAATAATCTTTATTTAATTATTATTATTATTTCCCTTTAATTAAATTATCTTTATCTCAACCCGTGAGTTGTTTTTTGCTTTACTTCTCCCCCTCCTCATCTAAAAGAGAGGGAGTGAGAGAGCGGTTGTGGGGTTTAGCTGCCCAGCACGGTAAAACCACCACACCTGCAAGTATCAGTTTCAGAAATGGGAGGTTCAGAGTCATGATAAGAATGTTAGCACCACAGAACAGCAACCAGTTTACCAGAAGGAATGGTTATTCTCTAGAAAAATCAAGCTTGAATGACTTCCAAGAGCCTTGAGGACCTTGGCATCTAATGCTTTGGCATCAAAAGCCTTGGCAATAGTTAATCAGCTCTTCAAGTTACGGCAAACTGCCATTTCCCTGTTCTTGGACAAGAGAAGTAATTTGGATTGTGTGGTGAGAACATCAAGATCAGAAAATTGACTTAGGCAGGAATAATTCTGTTTGGACTGTTGCACACGTTTCCAAGGGCTTACTTAATTTGAGAATAGTTATTAAAACATCCAGGTATAGCAATAAATACAAAACCAATAATGCTCTGTTTATTTATTTATTTGTTTGTTTGTTTCTTGTGGTAAAAGTGTAATGGGACAGCTGGAACAAAATTAAAGTTGGCAGATATTTGGGTATGTTTCTTAACAATTATTTTAAATAAGAATACTGAGAACACATACCAAGAATAGACTGGGCAAGCACACAAAGAAAGACATAAGGACCGGCAGAGGCTCACTGCAATATAACTAAATAATAAATGCTTGCTACTAGTCCCAGAAGGTCATCTTCATTATTAAACCATAAGACAGGCTGGTCCAAAAGGTTTCTGGGTGCTTAACATTGTTGTATCTAGGCCCTGTATCCATCAATTTATTCCAACTGCATTACATGTAGATTTCTAGGAAGTAAAGCACTGCAGTTTTGTTGTGTAGGAAAATACAGTCTGAGGGCTGTATGTATTGTTCTATGATATCCCATTCCTTTCACTTACTAGAGGAAATTAGAACTTGATTAGTCAACCTGGAACTGCAGGTAGATATAGTTCTATCATCCAGCTCTATTTTATTCTTTTTTAATTTATTTTAAATTAAGTAGAATTGAGATGAGAAAAGAGTTCTCCTCATGAGATGGTACAAGATTTGGATCTGCTTAGAGGACTTACCTTCAGCAAATGTCTATTAATTCTATCATCTAACATGGAAGAATATTAAGGCTATCAGTTGATGGAGCACACTACAGAATTACCTAGTCTTCACAGTAAAGAGATACTTTGCATATGTAATTATATCTACTGTGTAGCTACCTGTAAAGCATACTGGCTTTCTGTTACAGTCTAAACTTCTTAAAATAAATGTTGATTGCAAACCAAAGTATATCTGAGAATTTTAGACTGTAGGAAAGGCAAAAATCTAGGTAGAAATGGTGATCTGCAATTTAGGGGAGAAAAAAACCTCTGCACAGAAAAAATGAATTTATCCTAAACACCAGTACACCCAGGGAGTGAATGGATTGAGAGTAAGCTAACAGAGAAAGAATTTGGGTTACTAGAGGATGGGAATTGGACACGAGCTTGCAGTGTGTGCTTACAGTCCAGAAATCCAACTGTATTCTGGACTGCATCAAAAGCAGAATGGCCAGCAGGTTGAGGGAGGTGATTCTCCCCCTCTATTCTGCTTTTGTGACACCCTAACTTGACTGCTGTGTTCAGCTCTGTGAACCCCAGCACAAGAAGGACATGGACCCATTAAAGCGGATGTGACACCCATCTACAAGAAGGGCCGGAGGGCAGACCCGGGGAACTACAGGCCTGTTAGTTTGACCTCAGTACCAGGGAAGATCATGGAGCAGATCCTCTTGAGAGTCATCATGCGGCACTTGAAGGGCAAGCAGGCGATCAGGCCCAGTCAGCATGGGTTTATGGAAGGCAGATCCTGCTTGACGAACCTGATCTCCTTCTATGACAAAGTGACGCCCTGGGTGGATGAGGGAAAGGCTGTGGATGTGGTCTACCTTGACTTCAGCAAGGCTTTTGACACCGTCTCCCACAGCATTCTCCTCAAGAAACTGGCTGCCCTAGGCTTGGACTGGCACACACTTTGTTGGGTTAGAAACTGGCTGGATAGCCGGGCCCGAAGAGTCGTGGTAAATGGAGTCAAGTCCAGTTGGAGGCCAGTCACTAGTGGCGTCCCCCAGGGCTCGGTGCTGGGGCCGGTCCTCTTTAACATCTTCATCAATGATCTGGACGAGGGCGTTGAGTGCACCCTCAGTAAGTTTGCAGATGACACCAAGTTAGGTGCGTGTGTCGATCTGCTCGAGGGTAGGAAGGCTCTGCAGGAGGATCTGGATAGGCTGCACTGATGGGCTGAGGTCAACTGCATGAAGTTCAATAAGGCCAAGTGCCGGGTCCTGCACCTGGGGCGCAATAACCCCAAGCAGAGCTATAGGCTGGGAGATGAGTGGTTGGAAAGCTGCCAGGCAGAGAAAGACCTGGGAGTGATGGTGGACAGTCGGCTGAATATGAGCCAGCAGTGTGCTCAGGTGGCCAAGAAGGCCAACGGCATCCTGGCTTGTATCAGAAACAGTGTGACCAGCAGGGCTAGGGAGGTGATCGTCCCCCTGTACTCGGCTCTGGTGAGGCCGCACCTCGAGTACTGTGTTCAGTTTTGGGCCCCTGGCTACAAGAAGGACATCGAGGTGCTTGAGCGGGTCCAGAGAAGGGCGACGAAGCTGGTGAGGGGCCTGGAGAACAAGTCGTATGAGGAGCGGCTGAAGGAGCTGGGCTTGTTCAGCTTGGAGAAGAGGAGGCTCAGGGGCGACCTTATCGCTCTCTACAGATACCTTAAAGGAGTCTGTAGAGAGGTGGGGGTTGGCCTGTTCTCCCACATGCCTGGTGACAGGACGAGGAGGGATGGGCTTAAGTTGCGCCACGGGAGTTTTAGGTTAAATGTTAGGAAGAACTTCTTTACTGAAAGGGTTGTTAGGCACTGGAACAGGCTGCCCAGGGAGGTGGTGGAGTCACCATCCCTGGAAGTCTTCAAAAGACGTTTAGATGTAGAGCTTAGGGATATGGTTTAGTGGGGACTGTTAGTGTTAGGTTAGAGGTTGGACTCGATGATCTTGAGGTCTCTTCCAACCTAGAAATTCTGTGATTCTGTGATTCTGTGGATAGAGGAGGGCCACAAAAAAAAGATCAGAGGGCTGGAGAAGAGAAAGCCTGGAGAAGAGAAAGCTCCAGAAAGACATTATAGCAGCCTCCGAGTACTTAAAGGGGGCAGACAAAATGCTGGGGAGGGACTCTTTGTCATAGAGTGTAGTGATAGAACAACAAATAATGGTTTTCAACTAAAAAAAAAGAGTAGATTTAGATTAGAAATTAGGAAGAAGTTCTTCACTCAGAGAGAGGTGAGGCACTGGAACAGGTTGCCCAGAGAAGCTGTGGATGCCCCATCCCTCAAAGTGTTTAAGGCCAGGCTGGATGGGGCTTTGAGCAACCTGGTCTATTGGAAGGTGTCCCCACCCAGGGGAGTTGTAAGGGTTGTAATTCGGTGATCTTTAAGGTCCCTTCTAGCCCAAAGCTTTCTATGTTACTATGTTACTGTTTTATGAATTTAGAATATCAAATTATTGTTGCATGACCAGGTTTAATTCTACTTCTTACCAAAAAGACTGTCTTGTGTGAAACACAAATGGGGTTCATCGAATACAAGAAGTGAAAATCCTTTCCCATAAAAACAATAGGATATTTTAATAGGTATTTGAAAACTCATGGTTTGATGCACTGGGGGGAAACTGCACTGGTATACTCACCCACTAAATAATTAAATAATTCTAGAAACTTTTATCTAAGCATTTACTATTGGTCCCAAATCTCAAATTCCTGGAAGGCTGTCCTGTTAACTCAGATAGTCTGCCAAGATTTCTAGTTTCTACTAATTACTCTTATAATATTATGGACCTGCTCAAAGAAATTAATAACAATAAAGACAGATGGTATATGTTTTAGTTAAAAATTATCAAATTGGAGATGATTTTCAGTGTTGTTATTTATTACATAGCTGTTGATATCAATCTGTCATTCTGCCTTTCATACAGAAATCAAATAAATACAGAGAATGATTTCAATGATAAATAGTTTAAAGAAGGGCAAAATGTCTTTGCTGTTCTGTGCATTTAACATGTTATGAAGATGGAGGCAGACATATTATATTGTGTTCTTGAAAATCCTTAGAAACTATTCTGATTTTAAAACTTTACAAAATATTAAACACCAGTCAGTAAATCTTGTTTCATATTCTGTTAATGCCATCTTATAGTGTCTTCACTTCTGGGCAATGATATATACCGCTTACCATAAAATTATAAATAAATAAATAAATCTTAAATATCCAGATGTGCTGATATATTTACTTTCATATGAAACATTGTCTGGAGACCAGGATTGCACTGGTTGGAATAGGAGAGTCTAAATATTGTTACTTTTTTTTTTTTTTTTCCATTAAATTAGGCGTAATAACTGCATAAAAGCACTCCCACCACTGGAAGTGCAATCTTCATATTTTACAGTCAAAACATGGACCAGCTATTTAGTGATTCTTCTGTTTGTTTGTTGTCTGCTTGTTTGCTTTAATCCTTCTTTTATGAAGCAGGACTAGAATTTACCCAAGCTTCCTCTTTTTTTTTTTCCTCTTTTTTAACCTCTCCACATTCCCCTCCCCCTCCCCCAGCATGTGCATATATAAACAGGAGTCTAATTTAAAAATTTATATAGCTACAAACTATCAAGCTAATACATATGCATTTAAATATGGTAATCTCTTGCAGGAGCAGCTATTATCATCAGGCTTGTAAAGCACATCTCACATAAAAGTTTTAGCAAAATGAAGCCGTAAGTTCTGGGAAAGTATCTTGTGCAGTATAATATGTAAGCTTTTTTTTTTTTTTTTTTTTTTTTTTTTTTTAATCAGCTGGCACTTTAGAATTGTTTTGAAGCCTCCTTACACAAAGAAAATTTGTGAGGTAGAAGATTTATAAAAATATTAGTGTTCCCTCTGACTATCTTGCTCCCCTGTTTTGTTAGCTTACACTGCTGTGTTGTTCCCTCACAATTACTTAAACAAAAAAAACCCTACTTCTTAAATGCATGACTATAAATGTAAATCTGCATATAAAGATGCAAATACACTATATATTTATTTTTTACTGAGGGGGTTTTCATTACACAGAAGAAATTGTTGGCACACTCTCATATGCGTAGCTTTCTGTCTAAGCCTTTTATCTCTCAAAATAGCATGATATATGCTATTCAAAGATGGAAAAAGTTTTTTTAATAGGTCTAAACCTTGTCTGTTAAAGAACAAACAAAAATTTTAGCTGAGGCCAATGCAGTACGTGGAATTTACTGCAAACTACCAAGTCCACAGCTAGTGCTGGAGTCATCTACTAGGTAGACATAAATTGTGTGGAACATGAAATAATGGAATATACCAACTCTAGTTTTCCTTAACAGAAGATTTCCATACATAAAAAAGTACCATGGTGAAAGCAGTCTTGTAATTGAATTCTGCTTTCTTGCTTGTACATCAAAATTTGATGACCTATGACAGATAAAGGAGATTCACCACTATGCTATGACAGATAAGGAAACATTTGCAAAAGTTCTGTTCTCTGTTTTTGTTTGTTTGATTGTTTCTTTCTTTCTTTCTTTTCTATTTTTGTCTTCAACAGTCTCAGCTGATTTTGTTATATCAAGTATGATTATAACCAGCTATTCCTTTCCTGGCTTCTTCATCACTAAAAAACAGACTTTGAAAAGCAGAATCAGTGCATGTGTAACAACTACTGGCTTCCTCCAAAGTGACACTTCCTCAGATTAATAATAATAATAATAAATAAATAAAAAAGTACTTTGTACATCTGGTATGTTATATAAAGACATTCTAACTTCTTTATAGCTGCTTTGTTTAAAAGGTAACTAAGATATTTATTTTAAACCTTGATCACAGTGATTTTATGAAATTAAACAGACTTTGAAGCAGTCTTACCTACTATTAGAGTAGTCATATTATATATAAATAATATATTGCCAGAAAATCACTGGTTACTCCTCATCAAATACAACATTAGGCAGAATATCTATAAATATTTTTTTTTAATTTTAGTTTTATCCTTTTTTATATTGCTAATTGCAGTAATAAAAAATCATAGAATCATAAAATACCCCAAGTTAAGATGGGCCCACAAAGATCATTCAGTCTAATTCATGGCTGCACACAGAACCATCAGTAAATCAAGCCTGATGGTGTTGTGAAAATACTTCTTGAACTCTAGCAGGCTTGGTGCTATGCCCACTTCCCTGAGGATTCCATTCCAGTGCCCAGCCAACCTGAAGAACCTTTTCAAATCATAGAATCATTTAGGTTGGAAAAGACCTCTAAGAACATTTAGTGAAGGCATTACCAATTCCACCATTAAATCATGTCACTGTTTGCAATACTGATATTATTGATTGTAATTTTGATATTGATATCGATTGTAATATTTTGTAATATCTGAATCTTGATACACCTTCGTTCCGTTCCAAAAAGTCCCTAACTCTCAAGACTGAATACAATGTTTTGCTTACGAGGACTTTGAAATTAACAGCATATCAAGTTTCTGAAACATAATTCACGCTGTGCTGTCCTCATAAAAGGTCCACAGAAGTGAATCTGTATACTGAGACTTTTTATTTTAATTGAAACAAATGAAGCAATGCAAAGAAGCACTGATGTTAACACTGGCCTAGGAACATTACTGGAGAATCATTTCAGTCCTCTGAAACTAGTTCCTCTAAACTATGGAATTAAGGGCTCTCAGGCCCTTAGCCCAGGCCGCTCAGGCTTCATCCAGCCGAGATACGATACCACAGAGGCCCAGCCTGCCTGGGCTTTGGCTCCACGGCTGGGCTGTCCTGGTGGGGAAAGTTCTCCTCATTGCCAGCCTGAGCCCCTCATGCCTCAGCCTGTGATGTGCCTCCTGCCCTCCTGCCATGCACAGCTGGGCAGAGCCTGGCCACGTCTTGTCTGTCCCCTCCTGTTAGTGCTGCTGCTGGGTGCCCCCAGAGCCACCACTTCTCCCAGATGAATCGGCCTCACTCCACAGCCTCACCTCACATGGCAAGGCCTCCAGCACCACTGTCTGGGTGGCCTCCCTTCGGGAGGGAGTCAACATACCCGTATTTTTCTTGTACAGTGTAGGGGTGGGGGCAAAACCAGACACAGTAACCAGATGTATTGAAGCTAGATAAAATAATCAGATGTGCTCTATGGAGAATTGAGCACCAGGGGACTAATTCTTTCCTTGAACTAATGTCTCTGCCCCTGTGCACACAGCCCAGGTTACTTCTGCTTTTACAAACATAAACACAAGTGTCTTACGAGTTAGTTATTAAAATATCCTGGTCCACAAATGTGTATTGAATTAACACTTTAATTTACTTAGGAACATGCTGTTCTAATATAAAATTTACATTTAACTAGTTGGCTGAGAGTTCGAATTCAAAACTGTTAAAAATAATACTGTTTAGAAGATGTGTTTTCTTTTGGCAATATATATGGAAATAACCTGTTAAGTTGTCAAATTCTTCTCTTTCTTGGGCACCATTAAAGAAATCTATTCTGTCAGCCACTTCTTCAGGAAATCACTATGTTAAAAATAGTGTGCTTCAAAAGACATTAAAACAATGACAATGTTACATTAACGTAGGTCTATTTAGCATGTTTTATCACTTGACAGGTTAATATTTATGTAGGCTAACAGTGCCTAAAATAATTGGAGTTAACTATTGGTCTTAATTTCAAAACAATTTTGTATTTGGGGGGGGGGGGAGGGAATGGGAACAGAAGTGGACAGTTTTTATTTATTTTTGTCCTGAGTGCCATTTATTTATTTATTTTTCTGATATGAAGAGATAGAAATGTCATTCATTTTCTGTTGAAATTATTTAAACATCTTGCTATGCAGTTTATGAAGCTGTCTTTCCATAGGTGTATGTCAAGAACATAAAACAGCCACTGTATGCAAACCACAGAGATATTTAGCTCAGTATACTTTTTATGTCAATGGCCACTGATGCTAAAGAAAAAGTGTAAGAGGGCAAATACATAACAACTCTTCCTCAGTGTATGATCCCAGCATCTAGTGATTTGCTGCTTAGGGTCCTTTATATTTTTTGTCCACTCTCAAAAAATACACTGTTAGAACTGGTATTCTTAGAACACAAAGGTGGAGCTACTCCACAGTCCCCTGTCTGCAAATTGCATAAATATTCTGCATTGCTAGAAATAAGTGGTAGATCAGTTACCAATGACAGGCAATACAGTTTGCAAATGAGATTCAGTCAGCCCCCTGTATAGTACTGGGGGCTGTGTGTCAACACATGACCTCCTTACATTTACTAACCCATTGGAACTATTATAATCCTTTAAAAAGAACTGCTTACTGGCCCACTCAGTTGAAGACACACTTGCTTTGACAGAAATAAATGTACATAGAATGAGGATGGACAGAATTAAAAAAAAAAAAAAAGCCAAAATAAGTGGCAATAAAATAAATGAAAAAAGAAATTGTGTTCGTGTTGCCATCCATCCATTTTCAATGGATGGTTTTCCAGTTCCCATTTTGCTTTACAAATGCATGCTTATATTGCCAAATATCATGGAAATGAGCAGCATAGCCATTTAAAAGTCATCAAATAAACATCCTTTTTATTACTGTGAAATGCAAATATCAAGTCTTAACAAGTAAATCTAGGGTCTATAATTTTAAAACAGCAATAACAATAACCTCAGGGTATGCTTTCGTTTTGCAGTTGACTTTATGAGAAGCAACTGTTATTTCTGTGTGGCACTTCAATGAGTCAGAGGAATGCTCATTCAAGTTAAAACAGTGGCACTCTGGCAGTACTTGTGATGGAAAGTCAATGATTATTGGTAAATCCAATCACACTGTCCCTCACACTGCCCATGACAATGCCTCTAACCTATTTCAAATTTAAATGTAAGAGTTTACATAAACATTCCTTAGGAAGACTACAGCTAAGCAGGATTATCATTTAACACTATGATAAAATTCTCAAAGTAGAAAAGGTCTAACACATTCTTTTGAAACCAGGAAAGTAATCTTACAGTTCCATTGTAAGATTTCTAACAGACAGACAAAAGCTGTAAATGTATAATTTTTCTACATGTGGATGTCTCTCCAGAGACACGTGAAAAAATGGACCTATATTTCAGAAGATAGGAACTTTGAATTTTGAAGCTTCTTTGTAAATTTAAAACAGGTGAAGAATGTAAATAAATAGAGATCCTGTCCCTAGCATAAATATTTTATCTTCATAGGTATGAAATATTCACTAATTTTATTTTCTTATATAGATTAAATATGTATAAGAAACAGTTATATGCACACCTGATTGTGAGCTCCAGATGGAATTAAACTGATATAATGTCCTAAAATAATTCCGATGTGAAGACTGCAAGCTGTATCTTGAAAGAGCAATAACAACTGTAAAAATGTTTATATTTATGACTTGTGGTTGAGAACAGTATTCAAACCTGTTTAACATTCTACAGAAAAGGTAGCATACAAAGATTATTTCCCAAGGAAGAGTAAAACACTTAAAACTGTGTTTAATACTTCACAGATTCCAAACACCTTGTTTTTATTCCAGTGTTGACCTGGCAAACTCTGAGAAATTGTAAGATCCTACTGCTAGATTCAAGAAGTCCAAGATAAAGAATGTACTGAGTTACTTTAGATAGAGCCAATTTTATTGACTTTGCTTATAGTCAATTTTTGTTTGCAGTCCATTGCTATTTGTAGTCAATTTTAAGGATCTTAGTGAAATCATGGATTTAGATGGTTATTTTTGAGCCTTCACAACAGAGTAACTTCTTTGGCCCTGAACATCAAATCTTCAAGCCCATTTCTGTTTATGGAATTTCTCACAGTCATCAAAGCAAATTTAAATTTGATACTCAAGCTACATGTCTGAAACAGAAAACACACTTTCCCAATATGTGATCAATTTTAAAAGAAGAAGAAAAGAAAACAAACAAACAAACAACAAATCACGGTCCAATAAACAGCCAGAAGACTCTGCTGTGAGTATCTTTGTATCTCTCATGTGTGCAAATTAGGCTGGGATTGGTTGGTTATCTTCTACCTCTAAGGAGTAGGCAAAATAGATCAGAATGCAAATTTCATAATCAAAACCTTAAGCCCGACTTATGGTGAAGAAGACATTACAATATTTAATAATGTTTATTATTTATTTATTTAACTGAAAATTAGATGTGTTAGTTTCTTCACTCTAAAAAAAAAAAAAAAAAGAAAAAAAGAAAAAAAAAAAGGCATATACTTATCATGTCTTAAAAACAGTCCTGTATAAGAATGTTCCTTTCAGTGCTAAAATGTGGTATGTATCTATTGTTCTCCACCTATTTGAAATTTTCTTGCCTTAGTTTAAAGAGAAAGCTGTTCTCCCAAAATCTAGAACTACAATACAAAATGTGTGATGGGTTGAGATGTGTAATGGGCATGTTGTGAGACTTCAGGAGAAATATTTTTCACTATTAATTAACAACAATTCAAACATCCATTTAGATGTCATTAGAGGCATACCAAAACTGCAGAACTCTCTAAGTGTAGGTGAGAAAACTTAAACTTGGAAAATATCCATGTCAAACACTTGGCTCTGAGATTGCCTATAAACATAATTTATTACCATGCAGGTAAAGTTAAGACTGGGTAATTTAATGTAAATCAATTGCAGAAAACAAGACCTAGGCTCAAACAGTTAATTAACTTTGTTATCCATTCCTGTTATGGAATGGTTATTCCATTACCATGTCATGTCATAAAACAATGGATTCAAGCACAGAAAGCGTGGCCCTAACTAGCTAGCAACAGTAACAGTTCCGCCCTTGACAAGTCCTGCTTACATTGGTCTTTTTGATGATAAAAGGATTTATATGCAGCAGCTGTTCATATCACAAATGTCTTGATCTTTTGTGTCTATCTGCTTTAAATGTGATTCTGTTGATAAGATTTTGCCATACCCTGAAAATGACAGACAAAAACTTTTGTAGAAAAACAAGATTTGGGCTGACCATAAATTAGAAAAACAAGACAAAAATGGATGGCAAGAGACATACCAGTCTGTGTTCATATCTTTACCAGATGAAATTAATTAGAGCAGCAAACTAATTATTTGTGCACACCATTTTCATTTGCTCCCATAACGCTATTTTTATTTAATTTGTAAGAATTGCAATTTACTTTACCTGGAGAAATGTGGTTTGGGAGTTTTTATATTACTTTCTTGAGTAACACAAATACGTTGTCTATCATCATTTTCTTATGATTAAATAAACATTTATTATAAACTATTTAAGACTTGGATTAATTTAAATTCCATTCCCCTGGCATTCACTCTGAGATTCCACATTCAGGATTCTTCACATATCTCTTAGCAGCTGCCACTCCACAAAATTGTGCCACTCTCTAAATGAAACAGCACTAGTGATCCATACTGTAGATCTTAAATGATTTAATAAATGGCCTTTTTATCATCAGAAATTTCCTTTTAATTACTCTAGTATTAAGACATACTACAACACAAGTGAAAAATAATTAGTTAACAGTTATTCATTAAAACTCACAAAAAAAATAATATGATCATTTGCAGTACAGAGTCTACTACTGCTCATTGTGATCATTTCTAAAGTCAATAAAATAGTCCTAAAAATTAAAAAGCAGCAATATGCTTCTCATTTTCCTTACTGGCTTTGAGCTAACAGAGAACTGTTGCCAGGAGACAATATGCACCTGAGCTATGACCACTTACTCGACATGAAAACAAAATTCCTGCTATTGTAGTATACTGCAATGAAAACATTGGAGAAGTTTCATACGACACAGAGTTTTGGCTAAACATAATATTTTAATACAGTGAAAAAATTCTTATGCACAGCACACACCCTGAATTATTTACCCCTTCCTATGGGAAGCTAGATTTTATCTCCTTTGAAAGTAAGTATAAACAATGGGTTTACGCAGCTCGTGCCAGTTCCTGCAACTAGTAAAAGGGAAGTTAATAATTAAAATTAATTAATTAAATATTCATTTAATGTTGATTGGGGAGTGGAAGGGTAAATTAAAGAATTCATTCTCTGAAACATTTCCCATTGCTCAAGATAAACAGTAACTCCCCCAAAATTATTTTTCTTTCTAAGAATAAAATTTACTGTACTTTTAGTGCAGCATTTACATATTTTGTCTAATCTACAGTATGTATTGTTTTTTATAATTTGCTCTTTTTTTTTTACCCCTATGTCCATACTTTACATTTACAGACAAATTAATTTTATTCAGTCCACTCCTCCCCTAAGGTAGAGTACACACTGCAGACTTTATGTGTACCAGGTCTATTTGCCTGAGGTACAATGATGCAGTATCCCTAAATAATGAAAATATGCCAGAAAAACAAACAAACAAACAAACAAAAACAACAAACAAACAAACAAACGAACAAAAAGAAACATAGAAGTAAGTCTTTTCTAGACCTATTCATGTTGGCCAGACTTCCTCTGTTTGGAGCAAGTAATTTTTGTGAGGTAGGGCTGGAATAGATTGTGTATCCATACAGACACAGTAGCAAATCATTCCTCAACTTATTCCATTCTCAGATCTGTTTTTTTTATGAGGTGATGAACCTCATAATTCCGAAAATATGTCCTTTAACATCACAGCTGATGATGTGTTTGCTCTTTCCCTTATACCTTCTGTAACTTGTAGTCAGCTACCCTTATATTATCAAAACATTGGCATTTGAGAGAATGTTATTATTTTTGTTGATCTTCCTGCACTACCTTGATAAAATATGGTATCATGTTATATTATACTATACTACGTAAAAATGGCAGCATCAGCATTTTTTTGTACATTGTACAAGTTTTAGTACAGGTAACTTTAATTATAAATAGAAAGAAAGAAAAAAACTTAAGTGCAATATGAGGACTGTAATCTATTTTCCATCAGAAAAGACTTCTAAAAAATATCTCTTTCTGTCTCCTTGTCATTACTTCATTCTTCCTTCATCAGCAATCTGTGCAATAAATCAAGTCTTGTGATCTTCTCCTTTACTAAACAGTTTAATTTTACAGGCCACAAAAAGAATCAAAGACATCCGCCTCAAAGATAGATCAGACCTTTATATGTAAAACTTAGTGATCTCTATGCAAATGTGACTACTTAACTATTTAGCCACCTAACCAATTCAGACATTTTGAAATTTATTTTTTTAAAACACAGAAATTAAGTCTCCATGAAATGATGATATAACAGTGCCTTAGAAAAGGCACTATTAAATGTTGAGATAGCAGGAAAACAAAAAGTTATGGCAATAGTGGTGAACCTCAGAGCCAACTGATATAGTGAAGAGTGTTTTGTACTCTTTAGAGTGATTGTTGATTTTTAAGATCAATAAAGTTGATGGCTGATTTTGTTTTTCTGCTGTCTACGCCAAAGTTATTGCTAGGAAAAATCAGATATATGGAACAAGGAGCTGAAAGTTCTCTGGTAAAGGGAAAATTAATTTTATTGTATGTCCTTAAGAAAAATTGACTGAAGTTTATCTAGTGTAATTACTCATGCTAAAATTTAAAATTTTAAAACACATAGAAATGAAGTCTCTCTCCTCTCACCATAAACTTAACAAATTATCATTCAAAGCAGTAGAAAATGCTGTTCATTTTGGTTGGCACTAAGTTTCAGCACTGCTGCCACATAAGGCTCAAAATCTAGATTTCATGGCTGTATAAATATATATATATATATTTATATATTGATCATGATGGCTACATCAGTTTCAATAGGGTTCATAAAAGATTCAGTTTTCTTTCTTCTTTCATGAAATATGATGCTGTGGGTCCCAGCAGCAACCACAGCATAAGAAAGACATTGACCTGCTAAAGCGAGTCTAGAGAAGGGCCACAAAGATGATCAAAGGGCTGGAGCACCTCTCCTACAAAGATAGGGTGAGGGCTTGTTCTGCCTGGAGAAGAGGAGGAGACCTTATAGCAGACTTCCGGTACCTAAAGGGGACCTATGGAAAAGCTGGGGAGGAACACTACATTTAGAACGTGAAAATTAGGTCACTATTTAAGGATGCTTACAAAGTCCCTTTAGTTTAGGCAACTCAACAACATCAACAAAAACATGAGCATCTCACATTAAGCCCTATCTTCCGCTGTCTCAGTATTTAAGCAAAACAAACAACATTAATCGCCCATGCCCAAATAAACAGAATTTCAAAATATCAGAGTATGCCTTAAAAACATGTAGAAAGTACACAGCGTTTGTCAGAGAAACTACCAATAAGCTTATTTTTATGTTTCTAGTTATGAGAAATGTGAATGGTAGAGCCTGAGATTTTTTCTGCTTGTTTCTTTGTTTATGACATTTTGCAGCTAACTACCTAATTCATTATATGACTGATCTGAAGTCTAGCTAAGAAGACAGTTTTCTCACTGACTTCAGCATACTCAGTTCAGTCCTCTGCCTGCTGTATGAAACATGCCACAACAACAAATGATTGCTTTTGGGTTTACTAATGGCTTTTCTACACTTGGCTTCATCTTCTTGCCATAAATCAAGTCCCAAGTGACAGTACCTTTTTGAAGAAAAAAAAAAAAATCTGGCAACTTTTCAGCCTCTCAATTCACTTTCCTTGAAAGTCATTTTTCTGCAGGTATAATGAAGAGGATTCCCTAGATAATCTTCCTTATCTGTACAGCCAAAAACCAAATAAATCTGTGTGTGAACATTAAGATAGAGGATGTCTATACAGATTTGTTTATCTTAGGAACTAGGCTGATAATGCCATCTAAGAGAAGTTGATATATTTTATTAAAATAAATTACATGGTTCCAGGGAGACCTTACAGTAGCCTTCCAGTACCTAAAGAGGGCCTACAGGAAGGACTCTCTCAGGGAGTGTAGTCATGGGACAAGGAATAATGGTTTCCAACTAAAAAACGGTAGATTTAGATTAGACATTAGAGAGAATTTTTTTACTATGAGGGTGGTAAGGCACTGGAACAAGTTGCCCAGCGAATTTGTGGTTGGATGGGGATTTGAGCAACCTGGTCTAGTGGAAGGTGACCTTGCCCATGACAGAGGGATTTGAACTAGATGATCTTTAGGCTCTCTTCCAACTCAAACCATTCTATGATTCTCTGTTTCTATGATTTTGTTTTGCTGTTGTTATCTTAGGTATGTCCTGGCACTATATGTCACAAGATGCATTCAATATAATAAAGGTGCTAAAATGTCACTAACTTTTTAAATTATAGCAGATCCTCTGTGGTATTTTTTTACAGAAAAACATTTTTAATGGAATAATTTAAGTCATGCTGAATTTAAATAACAATTTTGCACATGATTTACCTGTTTCTAAGGGAAGATGCAAGTGCCGGGTCCTGCACCTGGGATGGGGAAACCCTGGCTGCATGTACAGACTGGGCGATGAGACGCTGGAGAGCAGCCTAGAAGAGAGGGATCTGGGGGTCGTGGTAGACAGCAAGGGCACTGGGCCTGTTCAGCCTGGAGAAGAGGAGGCTGAGGGGAGACCTCATCGCAGTCTACGACTTCCTCGTAAGGGGGTGTCGAGAGGCGGGAGACCTTTTCTCCATTAACACCAGCGACAGGACCCGCGGGAACGGGGTTAAGCTGAGGCAGGGGAAATTTAGGCTTGACATCAGGAGGGGGTTCTTCACAGAGAGGGTGGTTGCACACTGCAACAGGCTCCCCAGGGAAGTGGTCACTGCACCGAGCCTGTCTGAATTTAAGAAGAGATTGGACTGTGCACTTAGTCACATGGTCTGAACTTTTGGGTAGACCTGTGCGGTGTCAAGAGTTGGACCTGATGATCCTTAAGGGTCCCTTCCAACTCAGGATATTCTATGATTCTATGAAGAAATTCCATTACTACTGAACCAGTAAATGGTAACTTTATTAACGTATCTTTGCTAAGATTCTAAGATAAGTGGACAGTAGCAAGTCAGCAGCGGAATTACATATCAGTTTACAGGAAGTTCTTTAATACCTGGAGTGAAATATATCATAACAGGATTTTGTATCATGTGTACATCTCAGAGCATTCATAGAAGTTTTTTACATCTCCATGAAACTAATTAACTCACAGTTCTTTCAGCATTTTACCATATTAGTGCAAAGAAACTCCCTTTGCTTTGTTGAATCAATTAAAAGTTGTTAGTTCAGAATTTGTTTATTACTAGTGCCAGCAATCAAAATATGCGTGTTTTACATGATCTATTGAATGTCACCTTCCTTTTAATGCTTATGTGTTTGCCCAGAATACGTTAAAAATTTTTTGGCATGTATTCTCTTTTATTTTTTTGCTTCCTATGACAAGTCACTCCAAACCTAACAATCCCAGCAATAAATACTATTTTAAAACCTATTGCCAGGCTAACGAAGCTGAAATATTGCATAACGTTTCTTTAATTTTTAAATTACATTTTCAGATATACATGAGAAAGCTTTCTCACTAGGCTTTTCCTGTATTTGAAGATTAGCACTTATTGCATTAAAATGAATTTAATTTTGTTGTCACATCAGTACACTAGTCTCAACCTTGTCCTACATTTCAGTAAACATTTCTGTCATCCTAATGGTGTACTTGATAAAAAACAAGCATTCACAGAAGCCACTAGCCTGGAAAGCTAAAGATGGACCTTCTATATGAATGTCTTTTTTTTAGTAATTGTCTTGGTTTTATTATGCTCTATTAGGCATTTCATATAAATATTTACTATTACAACAATTAAGTTGAAACCTACCAAGCTGCTACCACCAGCAGTTACTTACAGATAATGTTGACACTGTCTGAGGTTGAGAAACTAATCATGGTGTCATCCCCTCAAACAATCTCTAGAACTTTTTTTTTGTTTTGTTATTGGATTTTTTTTTCAGTCAATATAGAATATTGACATCAAAACATTCCCTGGAATTGTGGTATGAATTTTACCTTCATTTGGTGCAGTAATGACAATTACATTGCTACTAAATATCATAAGGGTGTGTTGAACTGAGTGGATAGAACTGAGCTCCACAGATTACAACTACAACATGGAATATGGCATTTGGCATTAAGTTAATGCCAGTGGTTTGATTAAGGCCTTGACTTCAGTCAAGGCAGTGGTTTCTGGCCACTGCCGGAAACGATGAAGCTTGCATAATCTTAAACCCCAATACAGATCTAATAGGACTCTCTAAACGAGGGCGAGGACCTTGAACGTATGTATAATAGTAATCTCAGGAAAAGTGAATGCATTCTAAGAATTTTGGTGTCAAATATATGTATATATATGTATAGTACTTATTTGTATATCAATTAAGATATACAAATGGTTAATTATTAACTACTCATCCCAAAATTGAATCATTTAAATTGAATTACCTTATAGACAGATAGAAAATGAAAAATAGTTAGTTTTTCTTATTTATGTGTACAGACATAATTTTGCAATACATGGAAATCATGAACAGAATACTAAAAAACCTATCCTCATGCAGAACAGCTAGCAGTTGTTCATCTAGTTAATCCTCCGCCTTTTCCTGTGTAGACTATTCACAACATCATGTCTGTGAATGTTTGTATATGGGTCCGTCTTTGAGGAAACAGATCAAAATGGTAACCCATTGTTTACAGCAGCTCATGGCTTTTCAGAGAAAGATTTTATTTTAATTTGATCCAATTCATTGTTACATGTTTTAATACTGGGTCTGCAAGGGTAGACTGGAAGAGGAAATATTCCTCTTCCGCCTTGTAATTCTTTGTTCTCAATGCTACATGTTCCTGACTGATTTCTGATGATTATGGGACTGTCTAGGAAAAGGAGTGAATCATCATACATATCAATGAGTGGTAAAAACATATAAAACAAATGTGTTTTAAAATAATTTGCTCAGGATGGCTTAGTTTGCGTTTTCCAAGCGGCTGACATACTTCCTTTTTATCAAAAATGTCTATGACACTATATGAAGTTATTATACACAAGAGTGGGAAAACCCAGATGGGAGTCATGTTAAAATTAGTCATTGAACTGTTGCCTGAAAGTATTTAACAGGTGTACATTCTTAGCCAAAACTGTCTGGTGAAGAATTATTTCAAGCTAAATAAAACTGCCCTCCTTTGTCTGGTATTATTTCAATTCCTCTTCTTAGATCACAACAACTGTCAGAACCCTGAAAAACATCCATCAGCTTTTTTTTTTTTTTTTTTAATGTGTATTACAGATATAGTATAGCCAGCTGACAGATTTCAAAACAATGTTTCTTTCTTATGACCATCCACACTGCCTTGCAAATATCAGGTATTAATCATTTTCTACAACTGTTAATATTTCAAAAATTAAAATTGATCCTGTGAATATGTACAAATGCATGAAACTGAACTAGTTAATTTTATGCCTATTGTACATAAAACATAAACTTGAGTGGATGAAATCCAGTGAAAGCTGAAATTCAGTGAGGAACAGCAGGAAGAGAAAACAAAAACAAAACAAACAAAACAAAACAAAACAAAACAAACAAACAAAAGACCTTTACAAAGGCATACCCATAGCTGGTATTACTAGTTGGTAGCAGGAAAAGTTCTTTTGTGTATTTTCATCATGCTAATAAATCTATATGACCAATCATGTTCAACAAAATATATAGGTTAACAAAGAACTGAAACTTCAAGATAAAACAATATTGTTTATAGGAAATAAAGTTAGGAGGACAAATGTTTCAAAATGTTCTTATGGCTATGGATGAATACGTTTTTAAAACATCTTAAAAGGTCTTATTAATTGTCCAGACTATTAATTTTCTAAAATAATTACTCATCACTGAAATTCTTGAATACAAGGTATTGACTACTTGACTACCAGTATTGATATTTACAATCAAGAAATTTGATATTAATTACTTTTTTTTTTTTTTAAAGTGACTGCTCTGCTTTTTAAAAGCAGCTTTCTGACTTAAAGCTTTAGCTTGATATTGTAAGAGGTTCTTTATAATAACATGGTGTGCAAGAAAAGGGAAAATATGTAGTTAGTACAAAATCAAAATTGATACTGCTACTACTGCTAGTACTACTATTACTTTTACTATTAAAGTGCTACCAAGCTATTATAAGAGTGCTGCAAAAATATGTTTGATAAATTTTCCATCTAGGAAACAGATGGAAATTGGCAGGAGAGGAAATACAAAAAGGTATTAACTATTAAAATCATAAGATTAGGCATTAACCTGAAAACCAGAAAACCTACAGCAACTATTCAGTCATTTTCATTTGTTTTAAATGACTATAAACAGCAGGTTTGTAAAGAATGACACAAAAGCCCACAAGAGATAATTGAAATCACTAATGTCAAATGTACATACCTAGAAATTGAACTCAATACCTTGCATCACATATTTATAGTAATAGGCTCTTATAAGTTTACTGTTTTTTACAGAATTTGTAAAGTGCAGTATTTTCTCAACCGTTACCATTAGTCACTACTATGTCCCTATACTAGAAAGGAACTGAAATCACACATTTAAGTTATAAGTCAGCAATGGGAAATGGATTATGCATTTCAAAATATATTTTATATATTCTGTCTAATTGGTTAAAACACCTGGCCCTGCCCATCTTTATAGAGATGGTAAGTCATTAAGTGTTTCAAATTATGCTGCATGGAAGGCAAGTGTTTTTGTTTGCCCTACCTACATTCCCATACCCATAGAAAAGATTTGAAAATAGTTTATAAAGTTACATCTGAATATTCCTAGTGCTCTACTACTTTCTTAGCCATTTCAAGGAATCTGCATGCTATTCAATAATTTTTTTCACTCTTTTTTCTTTTTTTTTTTTTTTAATTTAAGTTGTATTGGCTACCTGTTTGTTTCACTTTTTCTCAAAATCCTTTTGTGTGAGTGTCAAGCAGATGTGTTTTGTTCCTTAATCTTCCTTGCTCAGTTCCTCAGGAGAGACTTTATAACTTAAATTGCAAAGTACTATTTTCACAGCAGGAACAACAGTCTTCCTCTTCAAAAAGAAGGATTGTAGTGAACATGCTAATTTTAGTCAAAAGGTGTAATATGTAATATGTAATCTGTATCATGCTCATTGAAAGCTGAGGAAGGAGTTTGGGCTCCTTTGGCTCCCCATGCAACATATGTTTGAGATAAACATCTTTCCAGTGTATGAAGTTATTACATAGGTATTTTCTTGCTTTCCCTGTTAGTCTTTATTTTACTTTCAATGGTCTGTCCTACCAGCAGCCCCCCTGGCAACAATCATTATGACTACACAGTGAACAGTCAAGTCAGGTAAACATTGGTATACAAAGCTTATACAGCTCTAGCTGGAACATGAAATAGTTTTTCCTACCAGGCAGCTAATACCCCGAATATGTATAGTTCTTCCTCCCATTTGTCTAGAAATGAGAGACATCCCACAGCGCATTTTTGAACACTACAGCCGTGCCACTCCATTTGTCTAATTTCCATGCCCTCAAAGATATCTGTCCCAGATGACAGATTACTTTAGAATAGCTCCTTCTCATTTCAGTACTACTGGGTACAGTGAAAATACAGAAATGAGCTTCTATTATCATGGAATCTGTTGCTGGCAGCAGAAATAAAAAATGTACCTTGGATGCATTTTTTAATAGCATGGAAATGTTTATTTGACTTCTGAGAGTCTAATAAACATCATCTCTCTCAGTTATCTGTACCTCAATCTCTTTGTGTATGAATAGACAGGGAAACACTTACAGTTCAGTAAATATTTCACTTTTTATTTTTTGCAGCAATGACTGGTTGACATTAAATCAATCACTTTCTAAAGTGCGTAAGAGAGGAATATTTGCCCTAGGCACTTCCCATTTACTTTAATTCTTCCTTCCTTATACAGTGCCTGCTTCACAAAATCTCTCTACGTTAGTAATTTTACTATTATCACAATACAATCAACAATAATAGAGAAAATAGTGGGCTCAGAAAACAACCTACTTTTTTTTTTTTTTTTTTAATATACTATGTAGTCTCTCTCTTTACTTTTCAGATAGCAAGCAAAAAGCAAAGCAAATACCTAGGTATTCAGCTCTACTGTGCCTTCTCCACCACTGCTTAAAACCTGCACTACTCTGTGTTGCAAACATCTACTATCTGAGAAGGCAGCTGAAATTAAAATGATTGGGGTCCACATGTCATGGCAGAATTTCAGCTAGGAATGATAATAAGAATTCACTTTAAAAATCAAAACAAAACAAACAAACAAGCAAACACAAAACAGTATTTCTTAAAATTAACGTAATGAAAGTGTTGCTGATTTCTTGACTACAGCTGGACAGGGAGGTACCCTTCCTTTAGAATTTATATTTTTGCATGTGATACTTGCCAGAATGTCTATAGCCATTAAAAATGTCTGTTATCCACCATTTGCAAGTCCAAAAAACACTATTACATGACTTTAAAAAGAAAAAGGTCAGACAAACAAAAGGAAAGCCATTCTATCTGTAACGTCTGCAGAGTATGGGAAGGTACTACCACTTTATTGTTTTCCATAGCCAATTGAACATTGATAATGTTGAATGAATTCATCAAAATATTGTTCCAGTCATATGGTTCTCAACATGAATTTTGAAACCAAAGGCCTCCAAAAGGAATATATAGACCTGGAAGGAGGCTTATCCTTAAAAGCCTTACTTTCTGTGAGAATGAGCATTTTCATGTAAGTGAAGGTGTCCTGGAAAGCAGTTGCCTTATATAAAGAAAAACAAAACAAAACAAACAAGCAAACAAAATAGTTTAAATTTATCTAAGGCTCTTAGTCCAGGCAGTCACTATATTCATCCTAGCAAGTAAAAGTTTTTCTTGTGTTAGAATGTGTTCTTATTTATTCTGGTAACAGAAAAAGTCCTAACCCTTTGGCTCTGCTATGCACGAACCTAATGAAACTAGATTATAGTTGTAGTGAATGGAACTGCTGTTACAATATACTTCCAAAGAGAGAAAAATGTCAAGTTTGGCTCTGAATTACATATTTATTGGCAAAAATATTTCTGTTCTGTGATGGTAAAATGTTTTATAGGCTACCCAGTTAAAATGGATTAAATTAAAATGAAACAAAACAAAAATGCATATAGGTGGATATTTTAACTCCTAGAAATATCCTAATTTCATCAACCTCACATATTAGGATAGCAGTGCTTGTGGGTTAACTGTGAGTTAACTTCCTCTCCAAGATTTCCTTTTGTGCAAGACTGAGCACAAATGCCAAGTTGGGTCTGTGATAGCACCTTTATGGAAAGATTTGAAAAACATTTAAGTTAATGTGTAAATAAGTAAAGTGTAAGTGGACCACAGATGCAACTCATTCCAATCTGTTTGGCATTGGATTATATCAGTTAAATCCTTTTCACACCTTTATTGTGTGTTTATTCCTACAGCAGCTATGAACAGAGCAAATACTCTCTCGCATAAAGACATAATCAGTTGGAGTTTCTTCCACAAGGCTAGTTTTGAAGACTGTACAACATAAAGATTTGTGAAAGATTGCAAAGTAGGTTATAACAAAATTACTTACCTTCTAGGCTAGTGTATGTAGGACTGAATAATCATTTGTCATGGAAATCAACAGAGTCACTGTATTTAAAGCACCTCAGAATTTTAACCCTGACAAATTTTCCTTACAATGTGATGCTACTCTGTATGGTTCTTACTTTTCTCTGATGTTATTCCTTTTTCTGAATCTACAGTCTCAGTATGTTCATGAGCTCTTGCATATTCTCAGTTTCATATTAAATACCTAAACCTATTCCTGAGGCCAAAATATATTACATCTGTTGCAAAAGCCATAAGTATCGTGGCTGGAAACAACACATATTCTTCCAGATTTCATACATTTTAATTAGACAATCAACCTGTAATTAATTTAAATATAAATTGACTTAAATATTTATCCTCACAAATAATAGCATTTAGTTTTTGTTCATCTGGTATTTGCATATGCATATAATAATGAACTTGTTCATACAGAATCTAATGCTAGTATTGTAAGTAGCAATGAGATATCTGAGAAAGAAATAAGTAGCAAAGACCACATATGCCTTACAATTAAATAATCAACAGGTGTAGCAAAGAAACAGATCTCATTCTACAGTCAGATGGTGTTGACAATCTGCCTTTTCCAACCTTTACAGCCCTCAATAGAGATGAATGCTGTTACTTCTTTTCTACAAACCTCAACATGAGAATTTTTCTTTATTTAGGATAATAATAAAAAAAATACTTGCTTGCACATTTCAAGACCAGAGAGTTTTGTAAATACATTTAATGAAATTCTGAAGGCAAAGAAAACTTCTTCCATCTGGGTTTCCTAATTGTTTTATTATTATTATTATTAATTATTCCTTCTCTCTTTTTGCATCTCTTTTTAATTTACTGAACTTCTAATGCAGTATGAAAATATAGTTTTATGTTCATTTTCAACTGAATGGAAGCTGCACATAAACAATGTTTTCTTTATTCAAAACAATGAAGGGAAAAATGCATCTCAGAAAGTTAGGAACAAATCCATGATGCTGAACCTAATTATCAGTCTTCCCATTTTCATTGTCTATGCCAATAATAGTTTTTTAAAAGATAACAGAACAAACAATCTTGGCATTAGAGAGAACAACTTTAAATATTAAAAAGATTTGTTTACAACAGACTACCTCTAGGAAGTATGTATTGTTGTTCTTTGACTCCAAAAGTAACACCAGGATTATCCACAATGACAGAAATAGTTAATAGAAGTATAGAAATATATATATATTATATAGAAATATATATATAGAGAGAAATATATATAGAAATATATATATATATAAATCCAAACTCCAGAAAAAAAAAATATGAGAGAAGAAGTCTTCTTGTCTCCATAAGTTTGTTGGGACAGAAGGAACAAAAAGAAAATGTGTTTAAACCGTTCAAAAAAGTTCTCTAAATTCTGTCAAGCAGACATCATCAGTTCATGTAAACAGGCCCTTAGCAGTTATTTCTGCAAAACAAATAATGCAATGTGATATCACAATGCAAAACAATAATCTTCAGCTGTAAAAGCACCCCTCCAAACTGAAGAGTGATATTTCATAAAGCGTCTACAAATCCAGTTTCCGTTTATCTCCAGCAGACAGAATGAAGCATTCAGGTCATTTGACTACTAGCACTTACTACTATACGAAGTACTTACAAAATGATAAGAAGTACTACTAGACAACAGTCTTGGCAGAACATATATATCCTCACCCGTGCAGGACAATGAAAAAATTGAATTTTCCTTTCCTATATTCAAAAAAATTATTGCCAAAATAGAAAGGTAGTTCTACCTGAAAAAATAGTTCAGGTAACATGTATATTTGAAATTGAAAAAGTCCTCCCCCTCTCCTACCCCCTCCTTTTTTTTTTTTTTTTTTCTTTTGGTTTTATATGTGATAGCTTGGGGGAAAAACTTTATAGCTGTTTAATTAATCTCATCTAAATACTGTTCACGTAATTTTTCAAGGTCACTGTTAATTGGACAAATTTCAGTATAAATGCTGATCATACAAAGCTAAGCTACCCAGAGCACCACTAAAATGTAGATCAGATGCATTCATAAAACATTGTTTTTCACTCAGTAATTAATGTATGTAACCAGTTATGCACAAGACATTCCTGTTTTACTTTTTTTCTTCAGTCCACTCTGTCATACCCACATTACCAGTCTATGGTCAAAAATTGAGTACATAAGGTACTCAAGTGTTACGTGAAATAGTTATTATTTAACAGCATTAGAATTATAATAACACCCATATGAAAACAACTTCAATTAATTTTCTTGGAGTGAAACCTCCCTTTTACAATGATCTAAGAATAAGTTAGCTATGTTGAAAAAGAACTTACCACGTAAAACAGTGAGTCTTGTGGACACACTTATTTCACCAACACTGTTAGAAGCCACACACTCATAAATAGCTTCATCTCGTGGTGTGCGCAGTGGTTGTATTCTGAGAACTGATCCAGATCCATCATCAAATTCTATTACCTATAGAAGGAAACAACAGCTGTCACAGATGTTGTTACAAATGCCTATCCCTCCATTAATCTGTGCATGACCTGTCAGTATTTGTGACATGAGAGCCAGGTTCATTTTTCAAATACATGTACAAATTCAACAAAGGTGTGAATATGGGCAATGCTGTGCACTGCTCTTCAGTAAACATTCAATAGCTACTCCAAGAGAGGACAGAACAAAAACAAACAAACAAATGAACAAAAAAAATCCAGATGTATTCTGTAACTTAATGCTCTTTTATCCCAAAGTTGATCACCAGTCTCCCTCCATTATCTTATCTTCTGGCCTTTATATTTTTATGCCAGTTACATTAATTTGTACTGCTCCAACCTGCTCACAAAGTACACTTCGAGCTCACAAGTGGAAAAAGCTTGGCAATTTCTGAGCAGTTTAGCTATATATTCAGCCCACAGAATGTGAGTAAATTTATCCAAAAAGTGCTCCAAAAATAGAACACATGTAGCAGTTAAAAGACTAAATAACAAGGCTAAATATTCAGGTTTAGTTTTGAAACTGTAATATTTATACAAGAAATATTCATCTTTACATGCAAAGTATGAAATTATTTCCTTCATGTTTTGCAGTCACGATCACATCAGATATTGGTGAGTGCTGCAACACTCCAGATGTTGGAAAAGGCTTCCCTATAATTAAATAATAATAGTAATCTATTTATTATTTTTTTCCCTTTAATTTCTTTGTCAGTAAAATAAGTTAGTACTCAGGTCAGTGGTACTTATCAAGACTTACTAATCTTGATATGACTAATATATGACTTACTAGTCTTTTTTTTTATTATTTTTACAAAATAATTAATTTATGGCTGTAATCACATTTGATATGCACATAAAAAAAAAACAAACCAAAACAAAACAATTTATATGCCTATTGGCATATATGTTTGAGTCGGTACAATATAATCAAATAATCTCTTAGATTTCTAGTCTTTTTGAAAGTATGAAAAAAGTACAGAGTTGGGAATTATGATTAATTTATCATGATTACCCCATTATTTTTCCATATTCATTATAGAAAATGCTCAGTTCTTATGAGTGGAAGAAGTCTAAATGGAAATATTAATCTTTTTTTTTTTCTTAGGAAAAATCAGTTTTGTAGTCCAAGAAAATAGTAACTAGAATTTTTGATAAATTGATGTTTATGAATGAAAGGAAAATTTCACAGTCCTAAAAAGCATACAGACAGATTACTTGCATATAAAAATGACGGTATGGGATCCAAATAGTCCCAGTCATTAGACTTAAAATTAATAATCATTCTTCTTTAAATACGAGTGCTGAATAATTCTAGCTGGATGACCAGCAAAAGCAATTGCAGCAGTTTGGGTTGGGAAAATATTGCCAAGTTTAAGTCTCAAGTCTGGTGTCTCCAAAATACACATCATAAAATAAATTTAGTTTTCCTGTGATGTATTCTCCACAGATAGTTAATTCCTCACACTCCCACACTACCTGAAGTAGATTATAACAAAATGAAACATAAAAAACAAAACATTAAAAAAATATAAAAGCGAAACAGAACCACCCTCTTGCCACACACACAGAATGGTATAATATTAATATTTAAAAAAAACTTTTTTTCCCCTATTCTATCTGTCTTTAACTTCCTCTTAGCAAGGCATCTCAGTAACTTAAAGTTTATTTTTCTAATCTGTATAATAGAATTTATTTGAAGCAAGAGGAGAGAAAGAATCCTCCCATATCATATTCACTCATAGCATTTGAATGAATATATATAAGCAATATAAATGAAAAATTAAAGCAAAGTCCTACAAAGGGTTGTTTTAGCCTTTAATTTTAGGACTGGTGTGTCACACTCACCAACTGTTTGATCAATTATCAGTTTTAAGAATTATCCAGTGAGCAAGAACATTATTCTATGATAACATTCTTCAAATAAAAACCTGTTCACTGTCAAGAGGAAGGGAATAAACAATTTGTTCTCATGTTACTAGATAAAACAATTACTTTGTACATTAAGTTCCAGCAAAAAGTTCAGATTAGACATGAGAAAAAATGTCAAGATTCACAATACTCAGTACAAGGCTATCAAGTTCATTTAAAAACTAACAGTCATAATAACAACAAGTAATAAATAATTAATAATAATAAAAAAAAAAATTAACCCTCAGTATCTCTGGGAAAGAAGATGGATTAGATAGCCACTTGAAATCTCTTACAACTCTATCCATTAGGCTTCTATACAGACAAGTGGTCAGGTAAAACCTTTTCATGTTCTCTACTACTAAGCAATCAAACTCAGAGAAATACACAAAATATTAATCTAATAAATACATAAATAAAAATAAACATACCAGAAAAAAAAGGGAAAAGAGGCCCAAAAAATTGTTCTCCTATTGCTATAGTTGACCATCTCAGATTTTTCTTGTTTCCCAGAGATGCCTTATGTATTTTTTGAATCTCATTTCTGCCGTTACTCTGTTGTTATTCTGAGATTCTACAATGTGAATTAATGCTCTGATTTTTAATGGGAAATAAAAGTGCTTATAATGTTGATGTTCCATGTATTTTATTTGGATATTTTAAAAGCATTCTTTTCAGGGGTTATAATAAAAAAAAATATAATAAATAAAGATAAATAAAATACTTGGCATGTATTTTCTATTTCTTTGAAATACATTCCATCTTACCTGACTATACAGCTTGTTCTGTATTTCACTAAAGGAATTATTTATTTATTTATTTATTTATTTATTGTGGTTGCATTCCAACATTTTAATGGAAATAAAACAGATGTATTTTTGCCTATTCTCCCCAAAACCAGGTATATAGACACACAGAAAACAATACATGAATCAAGTAAAACACAACATATTGAAAAATAAAACTCAGCCATCTCAGTAAACATGTACATGCCCAATCTTTCACTGTTTAAGAGTCAACTTGAATGAACATTTTGTGACCAGAATGGGATAAATTACGTAGATTTTATGATAACATTTCTATGTTAACCCCTCTATCCAATTACAGCTCTGCAAATATTCTGTAAGGAAAAAATGGTTCCTGGCACTATGAGGTCACTTTTACGTTTGATTTAAATTATTTTTTTCATATTGCAGTAAATAAACAAGCAAATAACTATATAAGTCAATAAAGGGATTGATAGCTTTTGCATACTGCAAGTACTTCAAATATCTTTAAATTCATTTTGAACAAAAAAAAAAAAAAAGGAAAAAAGAAAATAGTCTATGCAAGGAATGCAATTCTTTTCTACTGGCACAAGTCTATACTGAAACCAAGAGAAAGCAATATTCCCCAAAACTACTAACAATGAACACTCATCATTCAACATTCATTCAACATTTTATACATATATTTTAGATCACTCAAAAAATGTGTCACTGTTTTATACACCAATTAGTCATTTGCCAAACAGTTGTTTTCCTGATGCAAAAGTAGAGACCTGTTAACAGTGAAAACAGTGAAGAGGCACTAGGAAAATTATACATTATCAGCCCCAGTTTGGTATCCATTATACATGCCTTCTCCCATTTTCTGAATTTGTTCTTCATGTTAAAGGTCATACAATATTTGATATCAATTCTTCCTGCCACTAAAAGAGGGAATATTATTAGTTGTTTTATTTCCCCAAAGAACCTGTATCCTTTGAACAGATTATCTTCACCGTTTCCTTTAATTGAAGGTTGTGGAAAGAGAGGAAACAGCTTTCTCTATAGCTTTTCCCAAGGATATTGTTAAGAAAAGAATCAAAAACAAACAACTTTTATATTTCCTCTGCAGCAGCAGGAAATATAATGCCCCTTTCATCTCTCTCTGCAACAGTGGTAAGCAATTGTGGCAGCAGAAGCCATAGTAGGCTAGGCCTGCTTGGTGCACACTGCCACAGACAGAGGTGGCTTACTCTCTGGGGACAATAATCACTGCTCAAATAATTTTCCCCATCTCCTTTACAGAAAAATTTGCAGGGTGAACTGAAGCATGCCAAGGCTCCCCAGTTGGATCATGCTGGTTTAGAATGCAACAGCAGCAGTTATCCCTTTAACAGTGCTATTTATAACCAGTTCACAAAATGAAACCTGCACAAAACTGCTCCCTCTATATTATTCCCAATGGTCATAGCTATTTTGTTTAATCACTGATAATAGAGCACATATGTTGGGATTAGAAGTGAGACTGGAATTTATGTTTTTCAGAGGAACAGAACAATGGACCTAATACCTCAAATCTCTGATTGCTGACTTTCTTTCCCTTTTTGTTCCAGACAATTTTAGGTCTTGGGTCTCCTGTGGCTTGACAGATGAATGAGGCGACTCCTCCAGAAACCCCTGTCTGGTCGACAGGTGTTCTTGTAAACTTTGGTGGTGCTAAAACAAATACACAAACAAACAAAAGCATTAATCTAAGCAGGACCCATGAAAAATAAGTTATGCCAAGACTTCAGAATGAAAGGTGTAAAATATTTTATTTCTTAGATAATAGCATTCACCTGCAAGAAAAAGCACTAAGAAATAACTAAAAGGTCAGGAAAGTACTTACAGATTTTACTAGTAAATTTATATTAAAATGGAAAATCTGATATCATCAAAATAGCAAGATCACACATTATATTTTATCACCAGTATAAATAAAAAATCCAATTTGTCTTCTCCTGTAAAATGAGCTCATCAATCAACTCAGATAAGATCATGATTCATGACTTGATGTTATGATCGCAGGATGTCATGAAAACAGGATCTCCACCTTTAGGCCATTAAAATCAGTTACATTTAGGAGAAATTCTATGAAACCATCTGTAAGTTTGCAGTGGGGAGGTAAATGCCTATGTATTAAGCAGAAAGGATTATAAAAGAAGAGAGATATATGCATGGGCACAGTTTCAAATATAATTCCTGTTCATTCCCACATTACTCCACTCTGTCAAAATAAATAAATAAATTTATACACAAAATACCACTATTGCAGGAATAGAAGAGGACAGAGAACTGGAGAAATTTCAAAAGTAGGAAAGGACGTTTTTATTAATTATTCTTTTACTTTCATTTTCTGTAAAAACATAATTAAACTTAATTTATGGGACTTCTGGTGAAATAGAATTTTCAAACTTACACTGACATGAGACATGACTTCTGAAAAATCAATGTAAAAACTGAGATTTCTAACCATAGTTCAGAGATGTTGAAGAGTTTGTGTACATCATTCTTTTTCTGAGCTGAGCAGTTTTTAGCAATCCAGTATGCTTGAAGATGCTGATTTGAATGATATGAAATGAGTATTTAGAGTTATTAAATTATAAAACAAACAAATAACAAAAAGCCATGGGTATTGGCTTTGTGGTCTGTCTTCAGCTGTAAGCTGTTATATGTAGTTGCTGTACACCAACTGCTGCAATTAATTTCTGCTGTCCTCTTCAACTTTCAACAGTCACTGTCTGTTCTCAGCCTCTCTGGTTGTTTTCACTGACCTCTCTTAGAACTGGCAGCTATGTACCTACCTGTACTGTACTAGTTTTTGTTTCTGAGTTGCTGTTCTTCAGTTCTTATGTCTGTCTAACTGTTATTCTGCTGAACTGCCCGTTCCACAAGGCAACAATTCTTGTCAGCATGTTTATTTAAATGTCAAAACCCCAGCAGGCTATAAGTGTATATGTATTTAACACTGGTGGAAATCTTGAAATTATTTTGAATGCCAAGAAAATATGTTGTAGCCATTACTAAAAATCAAACTCAATATGCAATATTTTATGTTGCTACATTAAATATTATAGATGTATTAGATATACAGATATATTTATTGTATTGTATATAGATATATTTATTTATACATTAAATATTATAGATGTCCAGGTCTTCCTCCCATCTGGTCTTGAACACCTCCAGGGAGGGGGCAATGCACAACCTTCACAATTACTTGATGCCTAAGGTACCACTAAAAAATAAATAAAATAAAATAAAATAAAATAAAATAAAATAAAATAAAATAAAATAAAATAAAATAAAATAAAATATAGTAAAAATGTTGTAATTTGAGAATCCACACCCTTTCTTCTTAAATGAAGAGGTAAGACAAAATTGTTATTGCTGTGTTTTCAACTTTCCAGAATGCTCAAACCTCCATAAACTACCTGGTGTGCTAATTTTGCCTACTGAACACTACGTATTCACTTAGAACAAACCTGAAAAAAGCGCTATAGCAAGTGTGAGCACAGCAAAACAGTGTGCCATTGGTGCTGCTGTGGAGATAAAAAATCTCCAAATCCACAGTGAATGAAACACAAAGGTAGAGCAAAGAAACTAAAAATCCTTTCCCAACTCAAGAATAATGCATTTTATTCTTGGACCACAGAAAAGACGGAAATATATTCTGATGAAGAGCATCTGGGTTTCACCCAAACTCCTAGTCTTGAATTTTTTTCTACACATGTATTAACTCAGCTTTCTGATATGCAGAGACATGACTGAATCAAATATTCTCTGGCACAAATTGTGAATGTGTGTCATCAAGAAAAAACGGATACACTGTCATTCTCTTTTTATTCTTTTTAACATTTTGCAAATTCATTGTTTAACATCAAACCAATGAAAGAAAAACACAGCGTGTGTAAGTTAATCAGCTCACAGACTCTTTAATTCCAAATATATGATTAATTTAATTCATATGTTTAATTCTAAATATATGATTCATTCAGAGACTGGCAAATTCAAAAACTCAACATAAATAAAATAACTTACTTCCTTAGAGATATTGTCCATTTTGGAAAATTTGCCAGTTTTGCCATCTATTACTAAGGTTAAGGAGAAAAACAATTCAGTTTAAAAACTATTCCTGAAACATTTGGCTTAACTATCCTGGGTTCAGGAGAACTTCAGATAGTTTAACAACAAAGAAAATAAAAGCAATGAAAAACAATAAACAAAAAGTGTGACAAACTACGTTAAACCAGCTCTGGAAAACAACAAGCAAACATATTCTACTACTAGGTTTTATGTCTATGCCAATCACCATGATATCATAGAATCATAGAATGGCTTGGCTTGGAAGGAATTTTTAAGATCATCTAACTCCAAAACCCCTGTCATAGACTGGGATGCCAACCACCAGATGAGGTCATCAGATCAAGGCCCCATCCAGCCTGACCTTGAACACTTCCAGGGATGGAGATTCCACAACCTCTCTGGGCAATCTCTTCCAGTGCCTCACTACTGTTACAGTGAAAAATTTTCTCTTAATGTCTAGTCTAAATCTATCCTCTTTTGCTTTAAGAACATTCCCCCTTGTCCTATCATTATCTGAGTAAAGAGTCCTCCATCCCTTTTATAAGCCCTCTTTAATGCCAAAATGAGGTTTCCCCAGAGCCTTCTCTTCTTTAAGCTGAACATTGCCTGCTCTCTCAGACTTTCTTCATAGGTGCTCCAGCCCTATGATCATCTTCGTGGCCATTCTCTGGACCCATTCTAACAGCTCCACATCCTTTTTGTGCTGGGGCCCCCAGGCCTGGACGTAGTACTCCAAGTGGGACCCCACAAGGGCAGAGTAGAAGAGAAGAACCACCTCTCTTGACCTGCTGGCCACCCCCTTGTTGTGGCAGGCCAGGATGCAGTTGGCCTTCTGGGCTGCAAATTCGCACTGCTGGCTCATGTCAAGCTTTTTGTTCACCAGAATCCCCAAGTCTCTCTCCACAGGGCTGCTCTCAATGAGTTCCTCTCCCAGTCTGTACGCCTGTCTGGGATTGCCCCAACACAGGTGCAACACCTTGCACTTCAGCCTTGTTGAACCTCATGCAGTTCACATGGGCCCACTTCTCCAGCCTGTCCACATCCCTTTGAATGGCATCTCCTCCTTCTTTGCTATCAACTACTCCACCCAGCTTGATGTCCTGTGCAAACTTGCTGAGGGTGCACTCAATCCGATTGTCTATGTCATTGATGAAGATACTAAAAAGCACTTGTCCCAAGACAGACCCCTGAGTGATACCACTCATCACCGCTCTCCACCTGGACATAGAACCATTGACCACCACTCCCTACGTGCAGCCATGGTGTCAATTCCTTAACCACTGGATGTTTCACCATTCAAATCCATATCTTTCCAATTTAGAGATTAGGATATCAAATGGGATCCTGTCAAAGGCCTTACAGAAGTCCAAGTAGATGGTATCAGTCAGTCTTCCCTTGTTGACTGATGCAGTCACTCTGTCACAGAAGGCCACCAGATTGGTCAGGCACAATTTATGCTTGGTGAAGCCATGCTTGCTGTCCCAGATCACCTCCTTGTCTTGTATGTACCTTAACGCTTCCTTCAAAAGGATTTGTTCCATGATCTTGCCAGGAACAGAGGTGAGGCTCATCAGTCTGTAGTTCCCCATGCTTCCTTTCTCCCCTTTTTAAAAATGAGAGTGATCTATCCTTTTTGCCAGTCACCAGGGACTTTGCCTAATTGCCAATATCCATGGTTGGCATGCTTTTACTCATATGCAATATATTGTTTCATGATAATACTAATTTTAAAAAGAAGACAGATAAAGGAGAATCTCTTTCCTTCTTATTAGGCATTCAGAGACATGTTCTCCATTAGTGCAATTCAGGCAAATGACAGAGCTTGCACTAATTTATACTGTAAGACATTGCTGATAAACTGGAAATAAAGCAAAATAAATAAACAAACAAACAATAATGAAAAAAGCTCCACCTCCAAAACTCTGAAAACTGCAACACTTGTTTATCTAGTGTTACATGGCAGTATACTTGAAAATGTATGTTTTCTATAAAACCTAACTGGTGAGAGAGATAAAGCTAATTTTCTGACTAAAAAAAAAGGACTAAAACTGCTATGTCTCCTTTTGAAAATGACTTACTATCTTCTGCAGAGCAGTAAAAAGGTAGTGAAGCTGCAGAAATAAGGCTGAAGAGCTAACTTGGCTTTGTTTGGTACTTGAAGAATAACAATGTGTTTCCAGTCCTATGTGAATTTTGGTGGACCTGTAATCTAATAAAACTTTCTATGAATCAAGTTCCTACTGTGTGTTTAGTGTGTTCAACTCTGGGGACCCCAGCACAAGAAGGACGCGGACCTATTAGAACAAGTCCAGAGGAGGGCCACAAAGATGACCAGAGGGTTGGATCACCTCTCCTACAAAGACAGGCTGAGGGAGTTGGGCTTGTTCAGCCCAGAAAAGAGAGGGCTCTGGAAAGATCTTATAACAAGCTTGCAGGAACCAAAGGGATCTACAGGAAAGCTTTGGAGGGACTCTGTGTCAGGGAGTGTAGTGACAGGACAAAAGTAATGGCCTTAAACTTAAAAAAAAAAAAAAAAAAGTTTAGAGTGGATATAAAGAAGAAATTATTCACTGTGAGGCTGGTGAGAAACAGGTTGCCCAGAAAAGCTGTGGATGTCCCATCCCTGGAAGTGTTTAAGGACAGGTTAGATGCGGCTTTGAGCAATCTGGTGTAGTGGAAGATGTCCTGTCCATGGCAGGGTGTTTGGAACTAGATGGTCTTTATTTACCTTCCAACCCAAACCATTCTCTGATTCTAGCAGGAGAGGGAAAAGACAAGCAGGGTTATTACATAATGATGTAATTTTCTACTTGTAGACATAACTCCCTCCTTGTAGATTTTTTTCAAGACAGGCAAAGTTTTAAGCTGATCTTGTAAAGACTAAAGTTACATACTTCAGAAGGATAATACTGTCTGGATGTTTAATAGGTGTTATGAGGATAAACTCATTTATGGTCCAGATGAGCTAAGACTAGGGTGATAGTAGCCAGCCATCCATGGAGAAGGACAAACAATGAGCACACGAGATACATCTTTTCATTATTCAATCAATACGTTCATGTTGTTACATATAAACTGCCTATCATCAGTGAATGAGGATGTGAAATCATGGCCAGACAGAACCAAAAAAACAAAAGTAGTATTTGTTGCTTTATCTTTATAAAGGTTGTTAATTAACATTTGACACAAATTAGCTCCACAATTAATGTTGTCAGTTTCTTGACATTGAATCTGACATAAGCTGCTAGTGACTGTAATAGCAAATACAATTACACTGCACACACAGTTGTGCTTATTAACATAAGGGCAATTTTGATTGAGAATTGACAACTATTTTCAATCTCCCTTAACAACATAGATGTAGAGTACAAAAGACACTCTATCCAGCACACTTCATTAAGCTCAGCTATCTACATGTATATGGGAATCTTCCAGTGCAACTAAATCTGCCAAAAAAAATCAGATCCAATAGATTACCAACTATCATATGACAGCCTCTCAGCAGTATTAAAACTCTTGTCATTTTTCAATAAAGCTGCAATTCAAATAACAGTAGCAAAATTAAAGGGAAAAAAAAAAAGTAAGATTCAGTTAAAATCAGATACTCATATTTCTGCTCTTACTCCAAACTTTCTTGTGAATGTCATCAAAACTGCAGCAGTATTAAACATAAACAATGCAGCTTTGGTTTATTTCAGCTTGTTCAGCTATTACTGCCCTCCCAGATCTTTGTATAGAAACTGAACGCTGATATTTTGACAAGGAAAAGCTGTACAGCAGAACACTTCTGTAATTGGGAAGTATGCAGAGTAAGCATAAGCATAAGGCCTTAGAGTTCCTACCCCCTACTGCTTGTTATCCACTTTTTGCTGGGGCCACTCAGAAGCTCCTGTAACAACTATTGAACTGCTGCAAATTACAGCCTAAAACATGAAGTAAAATTGAATTTATTGCTAGATCACCTTAAATATACCGATCTAATATGTTTGTTTTATGGAATTTAAAGCCATAGCAGTTCAGCTGCTGCTTCACAAAAAGTCAAGCTGTCCCCCAAGGAGACAAACAGAACTGAAATAGAGTTTACTGCTACCCAGGAAGAATCTGCCTTTTTTTTTTTTTTCTATATCAAGGCCCCAGAAAATGCATTTCTCACATGACACTAACATAACTGATTTGGATTAGAACTTTTCCATAACTTTCCATGAGCATAAGATATCTCTTGATTCTTTTGTAACATTTTATTTTCATAAGTTTAAGTACAATCCTGAAGAAGTGAATGGAATGAACTAATTCATATTTCTAAAGGTTATGGAATTGTCTAATTGTTCTAATTATACTCCTCTATACCCTGTGCTGTTCTTTAAGGACGTTACATTTTTCCTCAGCATTCAAATAAACTGTCTGACAACATGTTTTTTAAATGCAACCCCGTTCTTTCCATAGCAACTGAGAGTTATTCTGGAGTAGGATCTTTTATGGAGATAATTCCTCTAACAGATGAATATGAAAATAAGACTTCACTTTGTAAAAGCAAAGGGAGGTCTGCAGCACCAGCATAGCAAGCTCAGCATGTGGAGCTACTGTTGACAAGATACATGGGGAATGCAGACTTTAACACAGGTCTGTTTCTGAACCCTCTGTTTGGGGTGTGTGGAAGTTCCTAGCATACTGCAATTCAATTCACTATTAAACTTTATCATATTTGTGAAATATGAAATAGTTTCATATGCTGAATAGAAGTATTCAAGGATTTTAATTTCATGTCCTTTTTCAGCTTTCATAGTATGTGTGAATGAAATAACAAAAACATATGGGAAAAAAAAAAAAAGATGCTTAGATGCTTTTTTTCAGACTCCCCTATTTACTCGTAAATTATCATAAACCGGTGTTTCAGGAGTCCTGAAACATTACAGTAGCCTTTTATTTGTAAAGACTTGTTTTGTAGCAATAAAATCTGGAAGATGCTACAGTCACAACTGTTCCCAAGGAAACTTTTCATCTGACACTCAGAAATGCTCCTGATCCCAGAACGAACAATACAGTGTGCCAGGTGCACTCTGGGGTAGTTTACAGACATCATCATAAAAATCATTGTCACTTGTTATAGAGTCCCTCTTTGATACTGGTCAGGTTTCACTTGGATATGTGACTGATTCTTAGGTAGAAATAAAAAAACCCAAACCGCTAAATATTGTAATAAACAGGCCACAGACTGGTTTAAATTCAATAATGATGAAGGCTCCTTTCCTAATAAACAAAATATAACTATGATAAACATAAATAGATAGGGAAATGTTGCATATAATCTCAACCTAATACCATATAGATACATTGCAAATTATTTGAGCTGTTGTTCTTTTCACAATTCCTCTATGAGCTAATATTCTAAAAAGCTATAAAATATATGCACAATATTTAACAGAAGAGCTTTTTGCACTCATTTATGTCTTTAAAATTTTTTTCAGAGCATACTCATTTACAGCATTCACTGCTAATTTACTCATTAATCATAATTTGTGACATTAGTTAGACTGATCGCTGTTATAAGCAATTATTTTGCCTTAATTCTAACCTGCACATACAATGTACCTGCAAATTGGCTATGTAAGAAAATTAATTAGCTTTTTATTTCTATAAGGACAAATGAGAATTTGCATTCATGAAATCTGCATCAAGAAATCCCAAAGTTACCAACTGGTATGTTCCTAAAGGCTCAAGGCTGTCAGTCACAATCTGCTGAATTTCTTCTGTTTCTCACAGTAAACAGCCTAAAACTGCATCATCCTCACATCCTTCAAAATGAAGAATTGTAACAACGCAATCTTCAAATGTCATCATACCTAGAGCAGCTGAATATGTTTATTACCCTGTGAATGGAAATTCCCAGTTTTTGATCCTTGAACTATTAAATGCAATCCAGATATGCCAGCTAATTCCAGCTGAAGACCTTGATCCATTCGGTTTACAAAAACTACCTGTAGTTATAAACAAACACATACTTCTGAGTTTTCTTCCTGGGTGAAAGAAACTAAGCAGTTCCAATTTACAGGCTCCACAACTTAAAAACTCCTCCTTTAAAACAACATTAATAAAAGCTTTACAATACAACTAAAATGCTTATCACCCACCTTGCTTTTGCTATGTGTATTCTTCTAGAAACAAAAACACTCAGAAACAATTATGTTAAAAAATGACTGTTTTTGTGTGTGTTTTTGTTTTTTGTTTTTTTGTTTTTTGTTTTCTGTTGTTTTTGTTTTGTTTTTAATTTACCAGTTACCTCTAGTTCCCCAGCCTTCATTTAGCCAGAACATACCCACCCTACAAATTTAGTAAGCAGATCAGAAAAAAATATATATATTTGACTTGGTAATCTCTCAAGGAAAATGGTAAGTCAATCCTGTCTTCACGTTTTCAACTTTTCTGCAATGCACAGCACCAGTTTACTAGGCTGGCCATAGGATCTATTCTTGCCTGAAATAAAGAATCAGATGGCACACTTGCAAGTGAGGTCTTACAACTGGGATAGGTAGGTTACATTTTCCAACAGGTCTGATGTTAAAATAGAACATTCCTAATTTGTACCTCTAGGCTGTGCAGACCCTGGTACCAGTTCATTTCATTGTGGATTATGCACGCTTTTCTAGATACAGACATTATCTGAGCCCTAGGGACATGGCAGGAATGCAAACCAACACAGAAAGGAGCACACATTTATCTGCCAACTTACATCATCTCTTCCCCCTTCACTGCACATTCTCCCTCCCCACCCCCACCCCCCCCAACTCATCTAAAGGTTTCAATAACTGGGGTGAAATAAGACTTTCACAAATACTAAAACAATACATGAAAAATGTGACCAAAAAAAAAAAATAATTAATACTGCAGACCAATATGCTCATTCTCTAGGTAGGACTAAGCTGAAGAATATTTTGTTCTTCTTTTTCCATTAAAATTATTGCTTGGTTTCATGAAAAGTTACTGGGAGACTTACTGTAGAACTCCAAAACTCAGCAGCAACTATTGCCTATCACACCAAGCATGAAGGGAAGCCAGGGCTGATGGATCATCTGGGCCAGCGTCCTCTGCAAATGTGAAGGATCCCAAAGCCCAACCCTGTTTCCTCTCACCTTCAAGCCCTGAGAGGCATACACAGTTTTAAGCACCAGTGCCATATAACTGATACCTTTCTTACAAGCTCTAACCCTTCTATATATCACTACAGAAAATAGAATATTTTACAAATTTCTGTCTGCATCTTCCCTTATTTTTACCAGTGCATGTTCAGTAGTTCTCACAGAAACACCCTTGTTTATGCTAGTTAAAAGGCTTGTTTTTAATGTTTGATTAAGTTGAGCACTGAAAGATGAAGGCATAACATTAATTACCCATGATATGGTAAATGTATTAGAAGGGTAAGAGCTCTCTCTCTTTTTTCTCTTTCCAATGCATATATGAAGTACAAACAACAAAAACTGCAAATTTAGCATAAGTGCACGTATGCCTTTAAGTTAAACACCACATGTTCAAATGCTTCATATAAAACAAAATAATGACAAACATTTATGAATAGGTTATATTTATCTTATATGTTATATGTGGAATCTGGCTGTGGATTAATCTACCTGAGTTAAAAAAGAGGAATTTGCTAGCTAATCCAGTACTAAGCCTTCTTCCAGCAACGAATGAAAAATATAAAGCCTCTTGAATCTAAAAGGTTAGTGACGTGCACCACTTCATCCCCCTGGAACATTATATAACCTTGTCATATTCACTAATTTAATGAAAGGAAATTCTGCTTCAAAGCTCTCTACTGCTTCTTTTTCAAATTTTAATGTCTGCAGACTGCATATGAATTATTTGGTAACTGAGAGCTGACACTCCTTTTCAATGTGCAATGTAGAAACAGTGGATCTTAAAATGCCAGGCAAGTTGACCTCTTTTCCAGAGGAGCTTCTCTCTAAAGGAAAGGGACAGTAACGAGATCCTATAGGCAGTAGTTTCAGTTAGTGCCTGAAAGCATCTGGGCTATTACTAGAGAGGTGACCTTTACTACTGTTTCAGTCTTCACTATAACTCTCACATTATCAATACCAAACCTAGGAAGAAAAAAATTGAGGTGTTACAACTATCAGGTGAAGTTTCCACTCACTTTTTACTTATCTAAACAGAACAAAATTCATACTTGACCATTTAAACAAAAGACAGATTGCTGACTACTGACTGTGAACGCAAAATCACCTATGACTCCAAAAGAAAAGAAATCATGAAACTCTATATACTTAATGTGTTTCGGTGTTCATGCTCAATATGGACTCGATGATCCTTATGGGTCCCTTCCAACTCAGGATATTCTATGATTCTATCATTCTAAGGTACCCTTATAAACAAATTCTTAAATCCTTTTCAATCAGAAGATAAATTAATAAAATTATCCATGAAAACAAATGACGTGACTTACATCTAAATATCATCTTTCTTATCTAGAGCTGAACTGCTGTGATGCCAATACCCAAACTGGACTTCCATCAAACCCTTTTGTTAGAAAGTCAGAAAGATTGCACTGATGCAAATCAGATTGCATTGATGCAAATCAGAAGATTGCACTCTTTTGCAATCTTCTACTATGCTCTGTGAAGGTGACCAAAGATCCTAGTCTTTTGTATAACATGTCTACATAGGTGAAATGCTTTAATGTTATCCACTTACTGTAAAATCATCTTTGGCTCAAGGCAGTTGAAAATAACTGCAAGAAAAATGTACAAAAATCAAAATATACTTCAGTTATTGAAGTTTATGGGGATATGGGTGAGAAAAAAACAGAAGTCATTCAATCTTTCTATTGCAATTACCAAAGCCAAAAAACCTTCCTTCTCCATTTCTCTTACTCTATAAGGTGATAAGGCTTAGTTTAGCGACCAAGCCCTTGGCCAAATACTAGTACGCAACAGATGAGATTGAGGAACACCTTGGGTGTCTGAAGGGGATGTTTAGATTCATCAGACCTGTCTCAAAAATAGTAACTGAACTTGAACTTAGTGACAAGGCAGTTAATACCTTCTCCACTTTAACCACTCTGTTTACAGTCCTGTCCTGTCCTGTCCCAGTGGTAAATACATAGTTTTGTACCTCTTTGATTTTCTTAGTTGCACTGCTGAGGTAGAGAGCTGTTACTTGCATCAAGTGTGTGCATGAATCTAGTCAAATCTTACAGTCCATAGGAACATACACATTGACAACAATTCCTTTGAACCTACATACATTAGAATACATACAGCCCTGCTTGTTCAGGAATTAAATTTTAAGCAGGACTTTTGGGGCATTAAGGGGTTTAAGACGACTTTCTACTTCCAAACATTCTTTAAGAGATGGCATGAGTTGACAGAAACATAATTTATTGAGCTGGTTAAGTGGTTAATAAAATAATAAATAAATAAAATAATAAGTGGTTAATAAAAGGATTGTATAACTTTGTTATAAATGCTATATATATAAGTGTATAGTGTATAATTTTGTTATAAAATAAAATAAAATAAATAAAATAAAATAAAATAAAATAAAATAAAATAAAATAAAATAAAATAAAATAAAATAAAATAAAATAAAATACTTGTTAGTACAGACTTATAATTTTTTCTTGCTTTCTTACTAGGTTAGAACTACTTCATCCCAGAACTAGAAAAACAACTATTAGCTGTAAAACAACTTTTATCATTTGCCTACACATACTGATCATATGTAATCTAAATAAGGTATCCAGTGAAGTAGATATAAATATATATATACATATACGTATATAAATGTTTACACGGGTACACATGTATAGTGTGTGTGTGTGTGTATGTTCATCATACTAGTAATGCTATGAGGACCATGCAACGCAGCCCAGCTGCACAGATCTTCAGCTGTACTAAAAGACTGGTTAGCATAGCCTGTAAGATGATAAATTACTGGTGCATAAGCAGATGTTCATAAACTAGGTCAGAAAACTGTTTATAGGTATTACAAAAGATTGAGTGACTAAAGGTCTCAGTGGATCAACTCAGTTCCTTGCCTACAAGTCATGTAAGATACATCAGTGCACTGAACAGAGCGCAAGTAGCCTGCTTTACAATGGAGTAACGCAGATATAAATGCACTGATTATATGTAATTTCACTGGCAGTATTTTTCGTACTGTGTTTTCAGCTCTACACAAGTGTCCTGCTCTGTAAAGCTCCTATAGTGAGTTCAAGATCCTAAAAGCCATTTTTCTAAATTATTTATTTATTTTTATTTATTTGTTTTTCAATCAGGACAGTGCACCACGAGGCAGCAAAAAAAAATACTATTCTTAAAGTGCAGTTTTTCAATTAAGACTGCATATGCTTTATGAAATTCTTCTTATAAGACCTAGTTTACTCTAAATACACTCCAATACAGATTTACCAGTAGGAATTTCAAGCATCTAGCTCATTCAAAAACATCAGAACTAAAACCTAACATAAATGTATGATCAAGGAGGTTATAACTAGCTCCAAAATTCAGTGAAACAGTACAAACATAAATAAAAGAAACATACCACATACAGGTAAATCCCTAATTATTGCAAGTCTACTTCTGTTTTAATCATGATACATAACAGATTGTAAAACTATATTCTTCATAGTCTGTAACCTAAGATCACTGAAGAGTAGTTATCTGATGTCTTGCATGTCACCGTTAACATTAAACTTGCTTTACAAAAGAATGCTTCATGTTTATTAATTTTACTTAAATGAGTGTAATATAATTTTCAGTGATTAAAAATACACCTAAGCAGATGATGCTGGTCCACAGTATTGTATCTCACCTATGTTTAATCTATCATAGCTCTTCTTCTCTCTTAAGTACAATTTTATGCATTTTATCTCAAATAAATCAATAAATAAATAAAGTCAAAAAATCCTAACAAAAACAAAAAATCCTAAGCAGATCAAACTGGAACTGTCTAGAACAGTTCATGCTTGCATACATATGGCAGTCAGTAAAGGCAACACAGAGGTCAACCTGGACTTTGTGTCATGCCTTATCTGTGGAGTGATCATAATTGTCCAGTGAAGGACCGCTCAAAAATTAGGAATCATGACTGTACCACTAAAAAATAGCTATGTGGTCTACTGAAAGTTATCTCTGATATCCACCCACTGATCTAGAGGAAGGCGTCCCTTTCCATGGCAGGGGGATTGGAACTAGATGATCGTTTATGTCCCTTCCAAACCAAACCATTCCATGACTATAATTCTATGTGCACAGCTGATTTTAGCAGGGCCTGAAGTATCAGTTTTCAAGTTCGTGATTTGATATTAAGCACATTCTCTGATCTCATTCATTCTACTGTTCTTAATGCATACTTTAGACGACTACTAAATACAGGCTTGCAAGACCTCTGCAGGATATAGCGAAGCCCCTTATAAAACAAAATAAAATAAAATAAAATAAAATAAAATAAAATAAAATAAAATAAAATAAAATAAAATAAAATAAAATAAAATAAAATAAAATAAAATAAAATAAAATAAAATAAAATAAAATAAAATAAAATAAAATAAAATAAAAATCTATTTGCCCTGTCGTAGCAATTTTCACTTTAAAAGCTCAGTCATAATTGGAAATAGCAGTCCATTCCCATCTTTAAAATAAAAATATAAATTACTGAAATACATAACTACCAACAAAGATTGTGCTTTTCTTTTTTTCCTTTTACAGGCTTTCCAATATGACAATAAAAAGCATTATCAGATCTAGCTATGATTCCCTTCCTAGTTCATACCTACATAGTACGAAAATTTAGAAGATAAATTCACTGAAGTTTGGTCTCAGGAGAGGAAATCAGAAGACAAAAACAATGAAAGAGACAGTTGGCTACTGGACAGAAGAGAGGGCTGCGGGCCAAAACTTTGTAATTCTAATCGCATCTCTGCTAATTGCTTGCTGTTTAGCTTCAGGCAAATTACTTAACCTCCATGTCTCAATTGCCTTACTTCCAGGATAATGCTACTTACATATGTCACAGAACAGAGGGAGGAGTATTGTCAGGGTAACTGTCACTGTATTTACAAAATTTGAATCGAGATTTATGCTCGTGCATTGAATAAGAGGACTGCAAAATATTAAAGCCCTATCTACTTGTACCAAGGAAGACACTTCTATTAGGAAAAGGAAAAGGAAAAGGAAAAGGAAAAGGAAAAGGAAAAGGAAAAGGAAAAGGAAAAGGAAAAGGAAAAGGAAAAGGAAAAGGAAAAGGAAAAGGAAAAGGAAAAGGAAAAGGAAAAGGAAAGGAAAAAGATGTCAAACGAATCTTTAGTGTGCCAGTGAGGACTGGTAGCTATTTGGCAGTTATTAGCCTTTGAAAATTGCAGTCCTCTGCAAATCAGTACCACAAAATGTTGGTTTAATTAACACCCTTTTCTCTACAGAAATCAGAGTACATTGCACGAGTGTACTGACTAAGAACTGCTCATTTTGACACCAGGAGGTATGTCCTGAAAGTGGTTATCTTCTATGAAGTTGCAACTAATTATTTCTGCAAAATATATCGACTTGTATCAAAATTCAAATTCAGAGGTGTATAATTTCGTGTTATTTCCTTTATTTTTTTTTTAAAAAAAAGGATTTCAATGCCTTAATTTTACAGCCACGTAAATTTTAATATTCTGTTAAAACATTAATTTACAGAACCATTTCAATATGTATAGATACGTTTACTTCTACATGTTTGGAAATTAGAAATTTATTAAATCTTTATTCAAGTATATATTAAAATAGCTGAATGTCTTCTGAAAAATAACCGAGAGTCTAGGGTTTGCTGTTTATTAACCCCAATTTCCATATGTCTTAATCTCAAAGGCATATTCAAAATGTAGAAAATGCCTACATTGATCACCATCACAGCTACAATTTCGTCACAGGAATCAAACAAAAGCAGTACAAAATCTGTATAGTGGCAAAAGGTTTTTTTTGTTTGTTTTGTTTTGTTTTCCTTCTGGATATATGAAGTCAACTAAAAATGCATTTCTCATACCTGAAACTATTGACACAAATACTACTGCAGCTGGAGAAACAAAGAATATAGCATGACCAAAAAGAACACAAAAAGGTTGGCCTCAAATGCCCAAGTATGAGAATAATTTGTCTGAGAAAGACAGGAATGAAAACCTAAGTGAAAACACATATTATTTAATGAAAAACATTGCTAAGAAAGAAAAGAAAATTAGAAAGTGCGGGTCAAACAGTTCCAGAAGATAACCCGAACCAAGATAGCTCCATAGGTCTAACAGATATTGGTATATGGATATATAGCCAGTCAGTCACTTAGATTTATTACATACACATGTGAATGTATATATATATATATATATATATATATATATAATATATATATATATATACACACACATATATATTAAAGCTTTGGCTTTAACATGTAAAAAAACATTGCTTGTTCCTTAGGGCTGTCTGAAAGGTTGTAATTTACTCTGTGTTCCTTAACATGCAATGCAAATAATAATAGTAGAACCTCTTGAATGAATTACTGTATTGTTCATGTGATTACAAAAAGAAATTATTCTGCACATTGCTCCTTCATTGAATGCCTTTAAAAGAAAGCTTTTGGTAGTTAAATAATTCTGCACAGTGTTGGTGCACATAACTGGAAAAAAAAAATAGAGTTAGCAGGAAATATTTAGAAAAGTTATATTTTGATTATTTTACTTTTAGCACTAAACTGCTGAGCAGGCAGCTTAAGAAAAAAAAAAGTTTTTGTTTGTTTGTTTTTTCCCATTATTCTTAACAGTGCTCTTCAGTATAACAGTACAATAATATAATGCAATATATGGTAGCAAAATAAAAGGAAAGTGGAGAAAAGAACCAATATAATTTTTTGTTTATTTGTTTGTTTTTTGTTTTTTGCAGGTAGAGATGAAAATCATCAAAGTAAACCTCACTAGAGTACTAGATGTATTTTTATGTGTTTAGCCCAGGAACACAGTTAACAATGATACATACAAGGTTTAAAATTTTTGTGTCCTTTCTTTCTGCTCCATAGATAGTTTTATGGTATGGTCATCTTTACATGTTGACCTTTTGTATCAGCCTGCAGTGAAACATCAGCAGATAAGTCTTTTGCTATGCTTATTCAATTAGATCTACCCTGATATTCAGGAATATACCTGCTCAGTGGAGTAAGCATAGTTCATAACCTTCACAATACAGTACCTGTTTTGTTTGAGGAACTCCAATTGGTGACATTTTACTTAATATTTCTGAAAATATATTCATTTATTGTTCTTTCTGTTTCTGACCCTTACTACATTGTGTTTGTTACCGTCTAAGCCTATAGACAAAGGACTCGTTGCAAGTATATGTAAATCAGAGGTAATCTAATTCTAAAAAGATATCTTTCCATAAATAAGAACCACTGTTATTTCAAATAAATTATCATGCTTTGAGACCACTCTTCCAAATTAGCAGCCAATAAAAAGCAAAAACAAACAGAAAAAATAGTTGAGTATATGACTTTCCATGGTAAACAAAACACAGATTATACAATGTTTTTTGCCTCTGAGGGCATGGCTAACCTGTGTATGTGTATAACAGAGAGAAAAAAGACCCAACAATCCAAACAGTGCTGAAAGCATCCCTCACCTTTGAGTGTCCTTCTTCAGCAGCCACCCCTGCAATGTCTGCCACACGTTACCTAGTGTCAGGTGAGGCAAGGTAGCACAGCTGCTGTTGGCCACAGAACCTGCCAGCAGCTACCAATGTAGCCACAGGTATCTTAACCACGATTGACACAGGCCGTCAGGCTGCCCTGCCTGCCTAGTGGCTAGGAGATCCAGAGTACATCTACACAAGCCACAAATGACCAGTAACAACCTCAAAAATGACAAAAGTATTGATATACCAAACTTTTTGTCCTTAACATTCTGGAAAAAAAAAAAAAAAGTCTTACCAATCCATACTGCCTTACAGTTACTGAACTCCCCTGGTTCTGGAATCCATTGCAGAGAAGTGGTTTTTTGTCTGTTTGTTTTTGCATTTGTTTGCTTGTTGTTTTTTACCTTGTCACTGTCAAAATTAGTTTTTTTTTTTTTTTTTTTTTTTTTTAATTTCTTTTGTTTGAGTGTGATTCTTTCCATATTGGTAACTTCCAAGTTCAAATCTCACGTAACACCTGAATGTCAAATTTATTTCACAATCCACCAGCACATTTTTATTTTTCACTGTGTGGATCTGAACTTTTTATCTGATTCCCATCTTGAGACTCCTCTGTTCTCCTAGATCTGAGAATCTAAGTCCTTTTTGATAGAAGTCAACAGTTATTTCTTAGGCTTTCTGATCATATTCCAGTGAATGTTTCCACTATTCTTAAAACATTGTGGGTCATAGACTAAGACGTAAGTTTTGCTGTAAGGTGAAATCCTAGTGCCACAGAAATCAGTGGTATTCCTAAAGGGGGTCAGCATTTTGCCTTTATTGATAGACTTTCTATGATTGTGAATGAGTCCAGTCCGCACCTGGTACTGCTTTTCAGGACTATTTTTTTTTTTTTTTTTAAGTTCCCACAAATATGCTCACAAAATGGAAGTTCTATAAGATACATTACAATAAACACAAATGAGCATTTACATTTATACCACATTTACGAGCAGACATTTTGGAAGATTATTTGAACTTCAATATTGCTGTAAAACTTGATTAGAGATGCAAATAAATTTCTGATGCAACTACATTTCTCTAAATGATTGTTCTTGTTAGGCAATCTTTAAAGACTGACTGAACTCCTTTGAAAATAATTTTGTTCCATTCTGTTAGAAAATCATCTCCATCATCAGCTGACACTGTACTTCATATAAGAGGTTTTATATATTTTATGCACCTGTAATTATGTAAAATGTTTCCTTGCTCTTGGAAATCAGTAAATATGCATACCATGTATAAATAAGGTGTTTCCTTGAGTAGACTGGCTATTTTCCTCACTTGTAAGAAGTTCATACCTAAGTAATTTCAGTGACACTGCTAAAATTTACAGAAAATTTGGCCCATTATTTTCAGATTCATGTTAAGAATTAAGCAGCACGCATTTACAGCAATGTGATCAGGTATTAATAACATCCCATCCAACAATAACAGACGTTTGCAAGCTACTACATTATGCACTAGTGTGGAAAATTAGCCCTGATTGCAGCGGAGTGGAATGAATAGCTATAATCTGGTACTATTCATACCTTCACTACAGCAAAGTGTTACCATACCAAGTAACTGTAATCAAGTCTTACTAGTTACTACCAAAGAAAAGAGCGAGAGCGAGAGCGAGAGAGAGAGAGAGAATACAGAACACATTCAACAGGCAGTGAAATAACTGGTCTAGGTGACAGGTGCTCAAACTACTCTGCACGAAAAGCGATAAATGAATGGGAGTTGTGAAAGTTCTTAAACATACATTTTCACCTAGCTTCTTCCTGTTAGATAGAAACAAACCTGTATTGGTGGTTAAGTTGAATCTTCACCATAAAAAAGTTTAAAAAGCTAATTTAAAAAAAAAAAAAAAAGTTTCAACACCAGATGAAATAAATTAATTTAATAAAATTCAAAACCGGGTATTGCTCTTGCTCAGCAACTAAGAGTAACTTTTTGCACGTGCATTTCAACAACTATACAAAAGACATCCATTATTTACCCTTGCTATAATTAAACTATATAAGCAATGAAACAATTATCAGGAGCAAAAAATGTTAAATATTAGCTTTTATTTTGTTTTTCATTTTTGGATGGCAAGATGCAGAAGAGAGGGCAGAGGAATAAAAGGAAACGTATCATTTTCTTTTGATAAAGTGAGTAAATGTAGATCTGATCCTACAGCATAAAAAATTTACACTGAGGTGGAAACTCTCACTGCCTGTACTTAAAATAATTCCTGTTAAGTGATGCCACATACAGTTCTTGGCAAATCCTTACATAGGACACCTCCATTTCTGTTGAGCATCATACTTTGTACCACTTCATCATACCTTTGTGTTTCCAGATGCTCATACACATCCAGGCTACTGCAGTAGCAGTCCTTAATTTCTCTTTTTAATGACTAATACAATCAGTCTCATTACAATTTGAGAATCTGATTCTCTTCCCAGTGATCCTGATAGAAATCAAGAAAAAAAAAAATCCATCAAAATCAGGCTAATTAAAGGGTAAATAATAATGGAAAGGGAACAGCATCTAATAACTCTTTTAAATAAATTATTTCTTTTCCTTTTAGGCTACAAGGTCGAAAGAAATTAGTTACTGTAATTTTGCCACTGCTGCTCAGTAGACTTATTATTTATTATGTTTGTTAAAGTTAATTATGTGCTAAGATATACTGTCATTATTACTATCCAAAAAAAAAAAAAGTGTTTATTAATTCAAATTGTTCCATTAAAATAAAGTGCACTAAGTACATATCTGAATGATTATTCAATCCTAATTACTGTTGCACAATCATTTTGGTGTTTCTAAACATTTTTTTTCCTCTAGAATGCTTAACAATGCATTTAGGACTATTAGCATATATGATCGGTGTATTTAATATTATTAGGTATATGTATGCATGTTAAACAAAAAAAGAAAGAGTATGAATTGTGTATTTTCTGGCATGGTCATTTGTAGTCTTCTGTTTTTATACTTCTTAGTACATTGTTACGGGAGAAAAAAAATGTATAAATATTATATACAAATATTTTTATTTTAAAAGCACAGGTATATTACAGATACCAAAATGGAAAATATCAGGTTCAAGACTGCCCTGAATAAATTTAGTTGTCCTGACCCATAGGTAGGTAATATATATCATTATTAAATTATTTTTAAATTTATGTTCATGTTAATGTACAGCTATATTTTAGCTTGTATTGAAAATGCCTCATGTGAACGTAATCTCTTTTCACACTGCTGTTCAGACTTGTTAGATATGTCATGAAAGAAAACATTCACATGGTATGTTTTTGATCATGGTGGAAAAAAAAAAGAATTAATTTATTATTTTCTTTCATAATGATGCACAATTGCATGTACAAGTAGAGGTCCACTTATAAATTCAAATAGTCCAAATGTATGTTATTTTTAAATGCTTTGGAGTAAAATGAAAGCTCAAATTCAAAATTAAAAGCACTAGTGCAGTCAGGAAAGTAGCTGCTAAGGCAAGAAAACATTTGTAAAACATCTAAAAAAGAAAACCTGTAATAACCAGACACACTACAGAAGCAGGTAGAGAAGGATGACCACAATTAAATTAGAATTAATATGTTTTCCTTTCACAAAGCCCTCTGGTTGTCCTTCTGTCTTAGAATCTCAGCCATAAAATGAAAACAAATAATTAACCTTTTACAGAAGTGATATTTTTCAGAGATTTGGTACAGAATATCTAACTCATTTATGTTTCTGATTGTTCGTTAATATAAGAGTTTACCTGTACTATAATCCTCTGATCTACTAAAAGAATTGTAAAGTCTAAAATAAGAACTACATATTTTACAGCATTGTCTTAAACTACATTAGTTTCCCAGTTCTGAGGACCAAATTTGAACTTTATACTCAGGCAGTCTTTCACTACTATTTCACTACTATTCAGAATCTGCTTATGGTGATATGCTAGTGGTGATGTAATTGTTGGAATTAAATAGGAGTTAGGTGTTACTGAGGTGCAATTTTTCTACAAGTGACCGAATTAATTCATCAAATCTAGCATTACCTCTGAGGATTTCCAGCTGAAGAACCGAAGACAGTTCCATATTTGGGTAAAATTATGTTTCAGAAATACTGCAATGAATTTCAAATTCAACATAAAGAAAACTATATTATAGAGTGAGCTACTTTTTTTTCCATTATTTGAAGATTCATCTACTGTTATGTATTAATAGATAATAGTTTGAAATAAAACTTCTTGGGTAATAATAACTCTTTGGTCCTTCATTTACTAACCTATATATTAAGAACATCATCATAACTAAGTAGAAAATAATAATGGCTTTCACCTCAAAAGAGAAAGATAAGGAAACACTACAGAAACTTTCATTCCTTCTTTCACTTTCCATTTCTAAAGACACCCACTCATCAACATTATTTAATATTTCTAGAACACTTAGTGCCCTCCTCAAACAGGATCTGATCTTGGTATATCCATCAACAACAGGGACAATAGTCTTCCTCCAATAATGTTTACTGCCATAAACTTTCTCTTTAAAATGTTTACAATCTAAGTATAACAGCTGGAGAAAAAAACACATTCCAGCTCAGTTAGAACTTAAGAGCTTACATCAAAACCACAATACGTGTTCAAGCTTTAACCACCAACATAAGATACTTCCCAATTTAGGAGACTGATGCCAATCATACAATTACTCTTTTATCTACCATCTTGTCCATTCAGCGTAACAGGTCAGGATATATGGCATCTTAAGGAGCTCATAATATACCTGAAAAGGTCAATCTACTACCAGAATCTGACATACTACTAGACGTGCTTCCAGTATGCTTTCTTATCTTCTAGAAAGGTTTTCTCAGATATTGAGACCATCCTTGCATTGTACATATCAGTCACCCTTTCAACATAATTTTTTAGTTTTGAATAATTTCAGATTCTGCTTGCCAGTGGAACAAAATACGCAACATAACAACAGAATTATGACTACAGTATTCAATATTTCATACTTTTCTTTTTCATATATTACAATATAGATATATTATATTACAATATAGAATAATGTAATATTATTCTATATAATTTGATATATTAATTCTATAGTGTAATAGTAATATATTCATATTATAAACTAATAATATATTATTCTGTATAATTGAATCTATATTACATGGTATATTACGCTGTAACATATAATAAAACATTTACATTCTAGAACCATGAAGGAGGAACAAGCAAGCAATTGCATAATAATAAATACCATTGATTTTAAAGGCAACAGGCCTATAATGGCTTATGGAGGTGTTCAAGGCCAGACAGAGGTGTTCAAGTCCAGGCTGGATGGGGCCTTGGCCAACCTGATCTAGTGGGTGGCATCCCTGCCTATGAGAAGAGGGCTAGAGTTTTATGATCTTTACAGCCCCTTCTAACCCAACCCATTCTATGATTCTGTGATAACTTGAATCTGTATTTGTCTATACATGTCAGGTAAGCATTACATCCAGACAGATTGGCATGCTTCATTTCCTCAGAAGCTCATTTTTTCCCTCAAATTTGAACATCTGATGTATGCAAAAAGTGGTTATTTCTATGTTTACATATAACTATCACTGACCTTTTTCACTCACAAAATGAAAGTGAGTATAATATATCAAATGCATGCTGTAAAATATTTAATTAAGCTGCAATTATATTTTAGTGGCAAAATTAACACCATTCATGATGATTCTGCATATTTCCCAAAGGCTCCCAAGTGTGAAAAATACATAACTCAATCAGTGACCACTTTCTGCAATCTGTTTAACACCTTGGACACCGTCCACATTTACTATAGGCCTCTCAAGGGCTTTTATTTTCTGCAGCTCCCTGATGTATTCACTGTATAACTTCCACAAAGAATGCAAGATGAAAAAGGCTTATTGATAAAAGCCTGGACTGCTAGATGCAGAGAGTCACAGGAAAAAAAATAATAATAAAAATAAAAATCGATATAAACATATGATCAAGAATGCATATGAGGAAAATACAAGATTATGATACCTTTAATTCTAGCACTTCCTTGTCAGTGCACACATACCAATCTTTACAAAGTTTTGTTGTTGTTTTTCCTATTAAAAAAAGGAATCCTGCAGTATAATACATATTTCTACTCATTCCAAGTTGTCAGCACATTTTTGCTGATGTGCAGAAGCAGCCGCAGTATAATGCAATTTGTAGTCAATTAAATTAGTACCTCTGTCTGGCAGCAAAAAACAGCCAACCATTTAGCCACTGTGTTTTAGAGGTTATTTGTTATAAAGCAAAGGAATCCTTGACACCAAGAAACCTGATTTTATTTTCAGGCTGTGCAGAACAGAGTTTTACTACTCTTCCATTCACCTTCTTCAGATTCTGCTCTTATGTTACCAACTCCACCATGCTAAGTTCCTTTAACAGTCCTGGACATGGTCCCATCTCCAATGCCTTATCAAATTCTTCCCTTTGGCACTTACTCATAACTTAGGGCCAACTTTGGCTTCAGTTCCTGCATTGCCTCCTTCCTTACTCCTTCCTGTTGCGCACATTTTTCTACACAATATTGCTTGTTCCTGCTTCTAATTCTAAAACATGTACTATATTCTGCTATAATTTCCTTCCCACTCTCATCCTTAACTAGTCCTTGCACCTTACCACAAGTTGGGGTCACTTATTTTATTTTTATATTTTTTTTAAAACATCAAACAGTAAAAACTGTCTTGATTATTTTGAAACTATATGATCAATCATTTGCCTTCAACTTAATTCCACTCTTAACAGTCTTCATCCTACATTATAGCATCTGAAATATGTCTCCTGGAATTATTGAGTCTATAAAATGGCATTTCCACTTTTTTCTTTCCTTTCTTCTCTCTCTCTCTCTCTTTCTCTCTCTCTCTCTTTTTTTTTTTAATATCTTCTTGTTCTTTTTGTTGTCTCAAAGTAATAATTTATATCTAATTAAGCAAAGCAATGACATAATTAAAACTACACAAACGAAAATTTCCAGTATCCTTTGTATCAGTGCCACTGCAAGTAACACAGACATTAGTTATGTGACCAGACAACAAAGCCAGCCAAACTGTCTCCAGCATACATTCTTATCTTAGTTACATTCTTATCTACTTATATTTGACTAACTTTATGCTGTAGTGATGAAACTGCATCAGATAAACTTACAGGTGGCAAACTTAGTCTTTTCTCTTTACTACTAATACAACAACAATATGGTATTTAATGGAGATTATTCAACAGCTTACTCTAGTTTACCTCTGCATGTTAGAAAATGATACAACAGAACAGCAGTGAGCGGCTTTCCCCTTCACATTTTCAGCAGACAACGAAAGTCTGTCTGCTTTCATATTTGAATTCAGCTGGGGTTAAATAATTCAATTCCTTATATAAAAAAATAAGACACTAAACTGTGTTATTTATTTTAAAGTTCAACTGCTTTACAGTCAACAGCCTACATGTTTTTTGCTGGCTGCACAGCATGCAACATTGTTCATCTCCAATAACATCTCCAATGTGTTTATCTCCATAAACACATGTTAAAAAATAAAATGAGCAGGATTAAGTCTCGTGCAGCTATTCATAATCCCAAGTAAAGGGTAGATGTCAGACACAGAAGTTTTTCCCAGGTTTAATCAGTATCAGCTTCTGTATTGGTTACCTTCTCCGTAATATGTCATCCTGGGTGGTTGTCTGCCCCATGAGAGTAAGTGATATGGCCAGAAAAAATTAGGAGGTATCGGATCGATACTTCCTTAGCAGTACTTTGTACTTTGCAAAACACAGTTTCTTGTTTGTTGATTTCAAAAGAAGTTAAATAGAATGTCTTCTCAGACCTGTTGATCACTACTTCAGAATAAAACTGAAGCAGTGGTTAAATTTAATATACTCTCCATTAAACACATTAAACATTTACGCTTTGTAACTGAGAGCATGGTCAATTAGAAACCACATTACTACTAATTCTACTAATATTTACTCCTCAAAATGAATATTATGAGGTAACTAACTTAACAGCACTTCGTAGTCTTCATATTTTTCATCTGCCCATTCAGAAATTAACCTTTACAGACATATGCCACTTCTCTACTCCACATGGAAGGTGGAATTTGTTTCCAAGGAGCTAAACCTAGCATAATATGTATTAAACACAATCTGCTAAAGACACTAGAAATGATCTCGTAACAATTCATTTATATGCAAATTAATAGCAAGCAAACAAAAAAAGAAAGTGCTGAAAAATCAAATGCTATTAAACTTAATCCTCTTAACAAGCTGGTACAGCATTTATGGAAGCCGAATATTATATATATATACATGCATATAGTGTGTTTCTAGCTTTGATTTCTATCTGGGCTCTCAACTGCTTTTAGCACAATCACACCCTCATTACAGCCTATAAAAGAAAATAATTTGTAGTGTGCCTTCTGCCTTCTGCCTCTTTCAGTTTTTTGTTTTTTACTCTTTATATATATATATATATATATATATATATATATATATATAATTTCACACAGCTAGCAAACTTAACATTGTAAAAATCTTTGAAGTAATTTTTTTATTATGAAGTTACATCCAGATTCTCTGATTTTAGTGAGGTTCTCTCAATGAGGCTTTATATATATATATAAATATACATAAATATATATATATATATATATATTTATATATATAGATATAAAAATACAAGAATGTGGACCCCATATTTAAGCTGTATGGGATTCAAGTAGTTTAAGTAATTGACTTTTCATTAAACTTTTCTTTATCTGCCACCAAATAATTACAGCAAAAACTAATCTGAATTGCATATTAATTTCCAGAAAGGATTTAGCATTACATACAGTTCTTCAGAATTTCTTGCATATTTGAACTCCAAAAATCTAAATTTCTTAGATATTTGTTTTAATCTTTTTGTTTGTCTGTTTTGTCTTGTTATGTTTTGTTTTGTTTTTTCCCCCTTTGGCATGACATATTCCTTAGATTTTTGTTACCTGACCATTTGTTTTCAATTCAATTCTGTACACTAATATCTATTATAATCTTCTCTAGGAAGTCCTCTCTGAAGTGTATTACCTATACAAGGCTAATTTTATTATAGACTCTAACAAATAGAAGATAAGTAGAAGATAAAATAATCATCACAAAGCCCACTGACTTTATAAATGCAATGAAAAGGGAATGGAAAGGGAATGGAAAAGGAAGGGGAAGGAGGAAGGAGAGAGGGAGAGGAAGGGAACAGGAAGGAGAGGGAGAAGTGGAGGGGTAAGGGGAGGAGAGGGGAGAAACTTGACAGATCACAATTTATACTACTTGGATTTGTGATGCAGAAATTAAAATATTTGGAGTCTTCACAATAAATCGAAAATAATTAAACGAAAACAAATAAATTCAAGTTTGCTGAATCCTGTTCCAATTCTGTTAACTAAAAACGTAAAAACGGTCTGCATCTAAATTATTTTTTAAGATATATAATAAAAGATTTTTAAAGAATATGAAAATTGGCACAGAAAGCCTTGTGAGTTTTTGTTTCATTGTTGTTAGCAGTTATTGATTTTTGAAAGTCGTAAACGATAATACATATAATTGTTTGAATATAACTTCTAAAACAACTCACACAGAAGTGTAATACCTCTGTTTTCTGACTGATTTGCCATCAAAAGAATAAACAGAAACCATTCCCTTTATAAATAATGACAACAATGAATTGTTAACCTCTAGCTCTATTTAGTACGTATGGCACATTAACTATTCTGTTTCCTGGCATTACCTGTTTAGTTGTATATAAGAAATACCCTGCTGAATCACTGCACAAATGTAAAATATTCACAAACTAAAAATGCATGCTATTTTTCCTATTTAAGAGCAACAAAGACAGACACATACTGAGATATGAATACTCCATAGCACTATCCAAAATGTTTGATGTATTTTAAAGTGACTACTGCAAAAATAAATATGTAAAATTTAAGAGTCAGGCTAAATACACATTTTTGACAGAAAGCATTAATATAAAAATGCTTAAGTGTCTACATTCTGAGTCCCCTACTACAGTCAAATCACTTCATTTTTTTTTATATAGGTCCATTAATTGCGGTAGGGCTTTCTATATACAATGTTACTCTACACTGGTAACACCACTGTAATCCAGCCTCAGGAATTAAGGAAGTGAGTAGTACATACTTCATCTACCTACCTCAGTTCTGCAATAAATAAATAAATAAATAAATAAATAAATAAATAAATAAATAAATAAATAAATAAAAAGGAGCTTACTATGACGGCTGAAAATTACCAGTTAAAGCATGAGCACACCTAAGATACGAAGTTATGCTCTAGCTTCAGTCATTCTTTGTATTGGTGGTCATCTGCGCTCACTCAGAGCTGTACTGAGCACATTTGTTCATGGAAGAACAATAGTCTGGTGTGTGTTTCAATGTTAAGTCTGTTTGTTTCAAAAGAGTGATTAAATGTTATGCAGAAACTATTTAAAATGCAGATCCTATCTATATCTCCAACTTTTAACTACCTACAGCTACCATTGCAAGGCTAAACTCTACTCTACTCTACCTGTGAAACCAAACCTGTAATAAGCCTCTATGCAAATGCTATCTATGATTTAGGGTTAATATTTCTTAACATCCAATTAGAATTAGAATAAATCCATTAATACCTCTTTCATAATGGCACTTAGCTTGTTAAAACACATAAAAGGCTTCTTTCTTTGTGCCACATTACCGTACATTTGGAGAAAACAAAACACTACCCACATGATGAAGGAAACAAAAAAAAAAGTAGTTTAAAATGAAGTTTCCTATTTTATTTCTACAGTTCAGAAGTATTACAACCCAATTTTGAATAGTGGAATGTTTCTATTATTCAGGGATGCAGTGCAAGTTTAGTTGTTATTTAAGTTCACTATTAGCCCTGAATTTAACTGTCCTCCACACTTCCCCCCCACACTCAGGAGAAATATTAACATATATACTATGTTAACTATACAGCATTATTCAGAACCAAAATAAAACTCAGTAAAGTTATATAGCTGCCTAGATGAAATAGATAGAAAGCAATTACAGTTTCTCCAGCTTTTGTTTATTGTTCACCTCTGAAATTTGTTACTATCTGGTGGAAAAGACAACATACATAGGGTAGGTCTGAAAATGAAATACAGCTAACTTACAAAAGGGACTTCATGGCCTTGGGGCAATTGGCTAATGGGGCACATTATCAGGGGCACAGACAGTGTTTTCCTCAATCCCTCCTGTAGCAGGGAACAATACTGAAGGGAATAGACAGACCCAGCTAATCAATTCATGGCTGTAAGGTTGGTGAAAGGTGCACCAGCAAATAAAGGGTACTTACGCAAATAAAGGGGATGCCACTGTGGGAGTCTGCTATACACCACCCAGCCAGAATGACAATACCAATGAATTATTCTTTAAGGAACTGGGAGATACCTCTAGATCAGCTGCCCCTGTCCTTATGGATGACTTCAACTTTCCAGACATAAACCGCTAATATCACATAGCTGATATAGACAGGTTCAGGAGATTCCTAAAACACTGTGACAATAACTTCTTGGTACAGGTACAGAAGGAGCCAACTGAGAAAGGTGTCCTCCTAAATATGTTGCTTGTGAACAGAAAGTGCCTCATGGGTAAAGTGGCGATTGGTGGCTGTCTCGACCATAGTGACCATGAAGTAGTCAAGTTTAAAATCTTTGGAGATGGGAGGAAAACTACGACCAAAACTTCAACGTGGATGTGGGGAGAGCAGACTGTGCTGCTCAGGGAACTAGTTAGTAAGGTCGCCTGGGAAACTGCTTTGAGGACATTAGGGTCCAAATTAAGGTGATGGTCAGTTTTTAAGTACCATCTCTTAAGAGCACAGGAATAAGAAATTCCAAAATGTTGGAAGTCAAGTAGTCAGGGCAGCAGGTAAGCGTAGTTAAGCATGAATCTTATTCAAGATTTTATATGGAAAAAGAATGTGTATGGCCACTGGAACCAAGGTCAGGTGACACAAGAGGACTACAAATCAAAGAATCACAGAACTGAAGGCATTGGAAGGGACCTTGAAAGATCATTGGGTCCAACCCCCCTGCAAAATAAGGCTCCTTAAAGCAGGCTGCCCAGGTAGGTGTCCAGACGGGCCGTGAATATCTCCAGAGAACAAGACTCCACAACCTCCCTGGGCAGCCTGTTCCAGTGCTCTGTCACCCTCACCATGAAGAAGTTCTATCACATGTTGGTGCGGAACTTCCTGCGCTCCATCATGTGGCCATTACACATTGTCCTGTCCCAAAAAACACTGAAAAGAGCTTGGCCAAATCCCTCTGTCTCCCACACTTAAGATATTTATACACAGTGATGAGATCCCCTCTCAGTCTTCTCTTCTCCAGGCTGAACAGACCCAGGTCTCTCAGCCTTTCCTCATAAGGAAGATGCTCCAGGCCCCATATCATCTTTCAGCCCCCCTCACTGGACTCTTCCTAGGAGACCCCTGTCTTTTTTGTACTGTGGAGTCCACAACTGAACACAGTACCCTTGGTGAGGCCTGACCAGGGCAGAATAGAGGGGGAGGATCACCTCCCTTGACTTGCTGGCCACACTCCTTTTAATGCACACCAGGATCCCTTTGGCCCTCTTGGCCACCAAGGCACACCGCTGACTCATGGTCAACCTGTCATCTACCAGGACCCACCCCCGCAGAGCATTACTGCTCTGCAGAGCTCCCCTCTAGCAGGTCGCCCACCAGCCTTTACTGATACGTGCGGTTGTTCCTTCCCAGATGCAGGGCTCTACACTTGCTCTTGTTAAACCTCATTTGGTTTCTTCCTACCCATCTCTCCAGCTGGTCCAGGTCTCGCTGAATGGCAGCACAGCCTTCTGGCATGTCAGCCACTCCTCCCAGCTTGTTGTCATTGGCGTACTTGCTGAGGGCAGACACTATTCCCTCATCAAGGTCGTCGATGAAGATGTTGAACAGGACCTGACCCAGCACTGACCCCTGGGGAACACCGCTAGTCACAGGTCTCCAGCCAGACTCTGCGCTGACAATCACCACCCTCTGAGCTCGGCCAGTCAGCCAGTTCTCAACCCACCTTACTGTCCACTCTTCTGTTCCACACCTCAGCTTTGTTAGCAGAATGTCATGGGAGACAGTATCAAAAGCTTTGCTAAGGTCAAGGTAAACGACATCCACTGCTCTCCCCCTACCTACCCAGCTGGTGATGCCATCATAGAAGGCAACGAGGTTGGTCGAGCACGACTTCCCCTTGGTGAATCCATGCTGACTACTCCTCCTAACATTCTTCCCTTCCAATCGCTTGGAGACAGCATCCAGAACAAGCTGTTCCAAGACCTTTCCACGGACAGAGGTGAGACTGACTCACCTGTAGTTTCCCGGATCCTCTTTCTTGCCCTTCTTGAAGACCAGAGTGACATTGGCTGTCCTCCAGTCTTCATGCACCTCTCCTGTTCTCCAGGACCTTTCAAAGACGATAGAAAGTGGTTTGGCGATCACCTCTGCCAACTCCCTTAGCACACGTGGATGCATCCTATTGGGACCCATGGATTTGTGTGCATTGATCCCACTCAGATGCTCCTGAATTACTCCCTAATGAACCGGGGGGGGAGCTTTCCACTTCCCAGACCCTTTCTCCTCTGTCCAGGGTCCAGGAGTCCCAGAGATGGAGTCCTTGAAGTAAAGAAAGACTGAAGCAAAGAAAGCATTCAGTATCTCTGCCTTCTCAGCATCTCCCGGTACCAGGAAAGCCCCCTCATTCAGCAAGGACCCACATTATCCCTAGTCTTCCTGTTACTGTTTACATACTTAAAAAACAAAAACAAACAAACAAACAAAAAAAACCTTATTATTATCTTTTATGTCTTTTGCAAGCCTCGTCTCTAGGTGAGCTTTAGCCTTCCTTGTCACGTCCCTGCAGGCCCTAACAACACTCCTATACTCCCCCCAAGAGGACAGGCCCTTTTTCCACATTTCATAAACCTTCCTCTTCCTTTTGATCTTGTTGATGAGCTCCTTGCTCATCCACACCGGTTTCCTGCCCCCCTTCCCTGATTTCCTACTCTTAGGGATGCACCAATCCTGAGCTTGGAAGTGCTGTTTAAATGTTGCCCAGCTCTCACAAGTATCCTTGCCTTCTAGTAATCTAGCCCATGAGATACACCCAAACAGATCCCAGAAGAGGTCAAAGTTGGCTCTCCGAAAGTCCAGGGTTGCAATCCTGCTTTTAGCCTTTCTTATTCTACCAAGTTCCACCTTGAACTCCACCATCTCATGGTTGCTGCACCCCAAGCTGCCCCCGACCTTCACATCCTTAACAAGCCCATCCCTTCTGGTAAGGACAAGGTCCAGGAGAACCCCTCTCCTCATTGGCTCTTCTACCACCTGCGTCAGAAATTTTTTTTCAACGCACTGTAGGAACTATTTGGACTGTGCATGCCTGGCTGAGTTGCTTACCCAACAGATGTCTGAATAATTGAAGTCCCCCATGAGAACCAGCACCCGTGATTGTGAGGTACTACCAGCTGCTTGTAGAAGGTCTCATCAACCCCTTCCTCCTCCTCCTCCTTCCTGTCGTCCTCCTCCTCTTCCTTGTCCTCCTCACCATCCTCCTCGTCCTCCTCATCCTCATCCTCCTCCTCATCCTTGTCCTCCTTGTCCTTCTCATCCTCATCCTCCTTGTCCTCCTCATCCTCCTCATCATCATCGTCCTCCTCCTCCTTTTCCTCCTTTTTCTCCTCCTTTTTCTCCTCCTTTTCCACCTCCACCTTCATGTTCACTACCTCCTCCTCCTCCGGTGACCTGTAGTACACCCCCACAGCAGTGTCACCCATACCAGCCCACCCCTTAATTCTCACCCACAAGCTCTCCACTTGTCCTTCACCCTCCCCCAGGTGCAGCTGGGTACACTCTAATTGTTCCCTCACATAAAGGGCAACCCCACCCCCTCACTTCCCCAGCCTCTCTTTCCTAAAAAGGACATAGCCCTCCATGACTGTGTTCCAGTCATGCGAGCTGTCCCACCACGTCTCAGTGATCGCAACGAGATCATGGCCCCATGACCGAACACAGATCTCAAGCTCATCCTGTTTATTTCCCATGCTCCGCGCATTGGCATACAGGCACTCTAGGGAAGCAGCAGGCACAGTTACACCTGCAGAGATGCAAGAAGAAGATTCCAGAAGGAGTATCGGGATCATTGCCTTCTCTGAGGAGCCCTCAGATGATCCTATGGGACAACTCAGAGGTTTTTCCCTACTATCTTCAACAGTGACAGCAGTGACAACTTCCCCCAGAACAAAGCACAAAGATGTTCTTTGCCATTGCTCCATTCCTGGAAGTGTTCAAGGCCAGGTTGGATGGTGATTTAGGCAACCTTGTCTAGTGGAAGCTGTCCCTGTCCATGGCAGGGGGGGTAGAACTAGATGATCTTTAAGGTCCCTTCCAACCAAAACATTTCAATGATGCTATAATTCTGTCTTCACTGAGGTGGTAGCTGGGCACTGGAACAGGCACCCCAGGGAAGTGGTCACAGCAGCAAACCATTACACATCTAGTCAATCAAGGGAAACCAGCTGATGTGATCTTTTTGGATTTCAGTAAAGCTTTTGATACAGTTTCCCATAGCATCCTAATGGACAAAACGTCCAGCATACAACTTAACAAAAACATCATACAATGGGTGAGCAATTGGCTGACGGGCAGGGCTCAAAGGGTTGTGGTAAATGGGGCCACATTTGGCTGGTGGATGGTCACCAGTGGAGTCTCTCAATGCTCCATTTTAGGGCCAGTCCTCTTCAATGTTTTTATAAATGATTTGGATGTAGAACTAGAAGATGTTTTGAGCAAATTTGCCAATGACACCAAACTTGGAGGAGCTGTTCACTCTGTTGAGGGTGGAAAGGCCTTGCAGAGATCTGGGCAGGCTGGAGAGCTGGGCCATCACCAACCACACGAAGTTTAACAAGTGCAAGTGCCGGGTCCTGTACCTGGGATGGTACAGACTGGGCGATGAGACACCAGAGAGCAGCCCCGCAGAGAGGGATCTGGGGGTTATGGTTGGTAGTAAGTTGAATATGAGCCAGCAGTGTGCCCTGGCAGCCAGGAGGGACAACCATATCCTGGGCTTTATCAAGCATAGCATTGCTAGTTGGTTGAGGGAAGTAATTGTCCCGCTCTACTCTGTGTTGGTGCGGCCTCACATCAAGTACTGTGTGCAGTTCCGGGCACCACAGTACAAAAAGGACATCAAACTGTTGGAGAGTGTCCAGAGGAGGGCTACAAAAGTGGTGAAGGACCTAGAGGGGAACATGTATGAGGAGTGGCTGAGGTCATTCAGCCACTATTCAGCCTGGAAAAGAGGAGGCTGAGGGGAGACCTCATCACGGTCAACAGCTTCCTCATGAGGGGGAGTGGAATGGAAGGTACCAATCTATTCTCTTAATCGCCAGTGATAGGACCTGAAGCAATGGTGTCAAGCTGTGACAGGGGAGGTTTAGGCTAGACATCAGTGAGAGGTTCTTAACTGAGAGGGTTGTTGCACACACTGGAACAGGATCCCCAGTGAAGTAGTCACTGCACCAAGCCTGTTGGAGTTTAAGAAGTGTTTGAACTGTGCACTTAGTCACATGGTCTGAATATTTGGGTATACCTGCATGGTGCCAGGAGTTGGACTTGATGATCTTTATGGGTCCCTTCCAACTTGGGATTTTCTATGATTCTATAATTCTAAGCCTATCAGAGTTCAAGAAACATTTGAGCAATGCTCTCAAACGCATGATTTGATTTTCAGATGGTCCTGTGTGTAGCCTGGAGTTGGATCTTTGCAGGTCCATTCCAATTCAGGATACACATATATGTATATACACATATACACATTACAATGTATCTATAGGCATTTCCATATCTATATATCTACATTACAAAATACAGGCAGAGAATAACTAGTGTGAGGGGACATACTGAGCTAGACAAAGTCTGGTATGTACAGAAGATGTTCTCTCTCAGATGACAAATTCAAATCTAACCACATGAGCAGGAAGCAAACATTACAAGTGACTCATAGCTGATGACAGTTATCTGTACAAAATCAGTGAATTATTTTAATATGACCATTAGTGCAATTTGTTTGTATAATGAAACTAAATATCTTCAATAACCATTTATGACATGCATACAACCAGAGGTGAAGGACTAAAATGCAACAAGAACCATTTTTTTCTGAACACTTTCTTTAGGCACTAAGATAATTTGTTTGCTACATTGCATTTCACTCAGAAGAATTATTCACCTCACACTATAATGACAGTAGTAGTAGTCATGATATGATAATACACATAGAGATGAAATTATTTTTCTGTGTCGGCAGGCTTCAGGAGGAACACGTGTGTACTTAATGATCTTAACAAAAATTCTTCTGAAGTTTGATGTAAGTTCACATATTTTGAAATGAAAATAGAAATAATTTCCTTTCAAAAGATAAGATTTGGTGCAAGTGCCATAGGAATGCCTATGAGAATAAATTGCACATAGGAATGCCTATAAGAATAAGAATAAGAATAAGAATAAGAATAAGAATAAGAATAAGAATAAGAATAAGAATAAGAATAAGAATAAGAATAAGAATAAGAATAAGAATAAGAATAAGAATAAGAATAAGAATAAGAATAAGAATAAGAATAAGAAAGAATAAGAAAATATGTGTATGCATTACCAAAACTTTAGACAAACAAAGACCATGTATGACTGTAATGACTGTTTGCAGTCATTTTAAGTATGACTGTCAGTAACATGAAGGTTCAGACAGGATTTCTAAAGACCCCACCACAGTGTTCTACACCATATCTTCTCACTACCAAGTAGATGTTGCTTACGATCTAATTTAGTAAGAAAGTCAAGCTTGATTTAGCTTTGTAGAAATAAATATTTGTAGTGTAACAAATATATATTTTAGGTTTCTCCAATTCCAATCCAATTAAATTAACTACCTGAATTTTGGTGCAACATTTAAATGCAGAGCATATCTTAATAATTTATTTTGTGTAAAATGTCTTGATTCTACCTATTATTATTAATAGATTTTCTTAATTTATTTTAATTGACTTTTACATTTTTCATCAATAGAAAGAAGAGAGCAATTTGTAATAAATTTCCTCAAAATAAAGGCAAAGTGATGATTCAAACAGAAAACTACAGCTATTTCTTGTTACTGTACATTTCTTCTCTGAATCTCCACAGCTGTAATTTCAATTTTTAAAACACAGAATGACATTATTTTACACAGAATAACACATTTGCTGTGAACACGTTAACTCATACTGATTTATGTTAACAATATTTTATTACTGCCTGATAACAGCAATTAACTTTCACCACTTCCATGATCAAGCCTTAATAATTTTCTGATGGAACTCTTATATTTGAGTTGTACTTTAATTCAAAACATTCATGATCAAGTAAGGATGGGTCAAATCCAACTCCCTATCAGAATTCAAAACAATACAATGATATCATCGTCAACTTTCAGATTGAATTTTGTGATCTTAATGAAGACTTCTTAGGACCAATAAAAACAATGCTGCATGTCAATAGAGGCAAAAATATACATTGTTGTAAAAACACTATTGTATGGTTACATCTAAACCTTTGTCTGCTATGGAATGCATTGCATTTTCAAAGGAGGCAGTTGGTCTATCTGAGAACCTGGGAACAAATAAACATATTCTTGAAAACAAATAGTCATATTAGAGAGAGAGGGCGAGGAAGAATATTATGATACTACCCCTTATTGGAATCCAGATGCGTTACAATCATCTTTGTGTTTGCCTTTGTCCTTGCTAAGTTCTTCTTTCATGCATGCTGTGCTTTCCTTGCTCACTGCATTAATCACTGTCTACAGTTGGTACGATTTAGCTGTGGTTCTGTTAAGAATATCACAGACTGCTCAAAATTCACTTGGTACAACAGTAATTATGAATTAAATAGAGTTTAATAACACAGTGCAAATCCTTGCAAAGTCTTGGTCCTAAATTTAAATATGCAAAAATGTTACCCTATTCTATATGCTCAACATGCCATTCTTTAAAAGATATCTATTAAAATAACTACCTGAAATGGTCATCAGTGACAGGTTAGTCAGTTAAAAATAGTATTTTATAGTATTTTATAGTATTTTATGATTTTACCACCAATCTCTAACTTTATTTATTTTTCAGTTAAACTTTATTATTGTCACACATGATTAAGTGGGCTGTGATAACTCCTGATAAAATTTCTGAGAGAAAAAACATTAGTTTCTGTGGTAAAAAGTGAAACACTGCTTTATTTCCTTAAGTCCTTGTCAGATTACTGATTTAAAAGTAAAAAGAAAAAGAAAATAAAGAAATTTGCAAGTCAAATTTTAGTAAGAAAAAAAAAAAAATAGCCTTCCTTACCCTCCACAATCCCTTAGCCATTACATTACAATCTACATAATCTAAACATAGGTGAAAGGACCCACATGCCATCCATGCAATACCTCCTCACACTCCCTTGTCAGAAACTTCAGTACAACTCTTCACAGTAAAGCAATTCTGTAAAGTCAAGCTTGTATAAAGAAAAATATGACCATTTAATGAAATAAAGGTTCAAAAACCACCTGATCTAACAGAAGTATCCATGTATATATATAGTAATTCCAAAAATATAGAATTTTATTCTTAATTTTCAATTTCCCTAATCCAGAGTGTTACAAGATTTCCTTACAAACCGCCTACCAACAGAACTACTCATGGAAGAAGACTGAATATAGAGTTCAGATAGTTAATGCAATTATACATGAATCATAAAAAGGATTATCAATTAAGTGTCACCACACTTATAGAAAGGTACTGTTCTGGTCATTATTTTTTTTTCTTTTTTTTTTAGACTATTGACACAATTTTTTTAGACTACTTAACACCTACATTAACTGAAAACCAGTAAAAACGGATGATCATGCAAATGCACAAGATTTCTCTACAATAAAACCCCTATTTTTTTCCTAGTAACAGGACACAATCGTGTTTTTTTTTGTTGTTGTTTGTTTAATTATCTATGTAATTCTCACATTAACTTTCAACTAATGCATCAATATAACAATTAATATATTTAGTTTATATGTTTACCCATTGTCAGTTTTATCTAAAGAATAATAAAGCTTCATATTCCCGTTCAAAGATACTGTCTACATACTAATCACTTTTTAAATAGTAGGTGATAGCTGTTTTGGAGTGTGTGTCTGTGTGTTTTAAACTTTATTCAAACTATGTACTGTTATTGTGAGACCGGAAGCCAGTATTATCTTTGTGCCCTTTGGTAGGTCAGCCAGTAAAATGTCCTACTACTCTGTATTTCCACTCTACTTCCTGCACAACTTCACACAACCACCTGTTTTCAAGGTACTGCTGGTATTAGAAATACAGAGACTATTAGCCCTGATACATTGTTTCTCTGCCCTGCAACCAATTTATAGGCTCTGCTGGTCAACATGGTTGTCTCCATCTCTCCCACCACTCAAATTCTACTGTCTACTCCAATATCTCGTATTGAGGCTCCAGTTTCATTACCTTTCTCCATTCTGTAACTCCAAGGACTGCCAACTTGATTAGCTGACTGCACTCAACATTGCCTCTTGAAATGGTCATTGGACCGTTCCAATGCAACCTGACAAAACAGTCTTCTGATGATGTCATGACGGTGAGAAAAGATATTATGATTGACTCTCCAGTCACTACTTTTACCTTCAGATTTCAAAGAGGACAAATACTTATCAGACGTGTCCTAATTCTCAATCAAAGAAAGGGTTGTTTCACTGAACCTGTTCTAAGCTTGGACTGTCAACAAAATAAACAGCATACAGGTGTACCAAGCAGTGGTAATTGTCACTTATCCTACTGCTAAGAAAGCTCATACACACACCTATAAATAAATCATTTGATAAGAGGAAAAGAAGACATACATAAGGGAAACAGTTCACAGTCATCAGAATATATTAATATATCTCTATGTCAGTTAGATTTTGGTTGTCTGTTCATACATTCCATGTCAAAAATAGTCAGTGTGTTTTTGTTGCTGTTTTTGTTTTTGTTTTAAAAAAGGGGAGTTAAGTTCAATGCTCAACTGTCCTATCTTCATAAATGCCAGGTGCAACCCCTAATTGACTCTTTGAAATAAATAAAAAATCAAGTAGCACATCCAGATCCTAGTAACAGCAAATATTTGAAGTTGTCTCCTTCAGTCCAAAAAGATGTTCTTAAAGCCTTTACTAATAGCTTGCTATTCCCAGCTTAACCATCATTAAAAAACAGTGACATGAGCCAGAGAAAAATAATGTAACTTCTTTTATTTTACAATAATGATTAAAGATACACTGCTTTTGTCCAAGCTGTAAACAAATAGATATTTGTTTATGCAAATTGAAACTCTATCAGCTACAGACAAAGACTGCTCTTCGACCACACACAGAAGTATACTAAAATATTTTGTATCAGGGGATTCTTCTGGTCACTGAAGAATTTGTTTTGCTTTTCATTTCTTACGCACTTCTAACAGTGAATTGAACAAATGATGAAGCAGCTTTTCTTCTTGTTCCCTCCCAGGTTCCAATTCAGCATGAAAAATGAAGAATTTGACTGATCTTTAATTAATTATGATAAATATTTCTGGATGAGAAGCTCCATTGTTCACAAAAAGGTTTGGGGCTCAGATGATAATCATATTAGTATGACCATTCTAATGGAACTACAGTAATTTTTTCATGTGCATGATCTCTTCAAAGGATGACAGACATTTGCAGCTGTTCTGCAGTTCTACCTATATACATTTTCATATGAATCTTTCTTAGCCTTCACTACCCCCATTAAGCTGTATTTGGCATTTCCTAGTAAAAAAAAAAAATACTGCAATAAAAGGTATGGGCTTTTCCTACATACCACCAAAAGCCATTTTCCATTGCACCACCACCACCGCTGCAATCCAACAGTACTGCAACATAAATAACTTTGCAAGGTAGGAGCAGGGAAGGTGTTCTCCTCGGTAGTTCTCAAAAGAAAAATGATGAAAATGTTAGTTTAGAAAGACTGTGCAATTTCAAAGGGAGGTGCTCTGGAGTGTTAGAGTATGGACAAAAACCATTAAGCTCCTACAGCATCAGGGTACTACTGAAAGTGGCTAGCAAATGTGACGCTCATCTATAAGAACGGCTGGAAGGAGGATCTGGGAAACTACAGGCTGTCAGTCTGACTTCAGTGCTGGGGAAGCTCAGGGAGCAGATTATCTTGAGTGTCATCACATAGCACATACAGGGCAATCAGGTAATCAGGCGCAGTCAGTATGGGCTTATGAAAGGCAGGTCCTGCTTGACAAACTGATCTCCTTCAGCAAACAGGTGATGTGCTTAGTGGTTGAGAGAAAGGCTGTGCATGTGGTCTACCTACACTTCAGTAAGGCTTTGGACACTGTTTCCCACAGCATTCTCCTACAGAAGCTGGCTGCCTAAGGCCTGCATACGCTTTGCTGAGTTAAAAACTGACCGGGTGGCTGTCTGGGTCCAAAGAGTTGTGGTGAACAGAATTAAATCCAGTGGAGGCCAGTCAGTGCTGGAACCAGTTCTCTTCAATATCTTTACAAATGAGCTGGATGAGGGGACCATGTGCACCCTCAGTAAATTCAGAGATGACATCAAGTTAGGCGCAAGTGTTGATCTGCTTGAGGGTAGGAGAGCTCTGCAAAGGGATCTGGATATGGTGGATTGATGATCCAAGGCCAACTGCATGAATTTCAACAAAGATAAGTTCTGTGCTTGGATAATGACACTCCCATAAAATGCTAGAGGCTGGGGGAAGAGAAGCTGGAAAGCTGCCCAGATGAAAGGGACCTGAAGCACATCTCCTGAATATCTTTTAGCTAGTCATCTCTCTGCTTAATGTAGAAATCTGTAACAATAATAGAGCATTGCAATAGCAATTGCTATGAAACTCCTCACATCTTTCCTATGTAGAAGAAATGCTAACTTGTATTTAAGTATTCAAATAAAACAGGCTCATTTCCTTTTAAATTTCTAGTGAGAAAAATAAATATATCATTAGTACACATTCTATTTTCCATTATTGCCAGGTTGAGTGAGAAACAGAGAATAACTATTGAATCTAGAGTTCACATTTGTTCAGCATTCAGAGGCAGAAAGACATCCTTGTCACTTTTAAATCTTTGCCAAAAATCAAGAGAACAGAAACAAAATTATTTTGAGCTAGCTGCAACTTTTTTATTTCACTAAACCAGTATGAAATGTGAAGAAAAAATATGCCTTCATAGGATTTTTGCTGAAGACTTTTATAAAGAATGATCACAATCACAGCAAGGAGAAAAGTGCTAGCAACATGGGGGTGGAATCTCTCCTACAAGATGGACCTGAAATGTTTCAATCAACAGTCAACAATTTTAGATTGTAATTGAGATTTATGCTGTGTTTTGATTTGAGGGTTAGGAAATGCTGTTACACTAACGAGCTCTTGTGAATGATAACTTAATCAAACCTTTTACAATGAGTGTTTTAATTCTGAGAATTTTACAGTACTCTGTGGACAATTAATAAGCACGTTAAGACTGCCATAAACACCAATTTATTAACACTAGAAACACGTCATTAAATCAGAGAAAATACTTCTATATAGTAAACCTTCAGGAATAGCTACTCCTCAGGACTTTATTACCTTTATTTTCAATAGCTTGGAAGAAAACATCTGTAACACTTTGCATAACACCAGCCTGAGCACTTACATTTACACCTATATTTGAATTTCACAAGCAAAAGTATTTCTAGAGCTGTGAAGATAACAGAAATTGAATGCAGGAAATGAGTAGAAGAAGGAAAGTAATGATACTGGGAACAGAGAATGTATATATGAAAATGTAAAATCATTTTAGTAAGCCTGATAAGCTCTCTCCTTTATGTATATATATATATACGTGAATACATATATGAATATATGTATGTATATGTATGAATAGGTTTTGAAGCAAAACAAATAACAAGAAGCCAGAGAATTATTAGGTCAAAATCCTGTGAATTTGTGTACAAGTATTCTCAACTCTTTGCTTTTTGTTTCTTATGATCTATGTAAAAAAAAAAAAAAAAAAAAAAAGGAAAAAAAGGAACAAAGTCTCCATGATTAATTTTACAGGAAAAGACTCAGTGATAACTGAAATATCACTGAAATATCATTAGAACAATGAAACCACGAGCTTCAGAACAAGGAAACAGCAATTTTTACTTAGACAGTGTAAGGACGGAGTTGTTCGCAGGGATGGTTTTTGATATGTTGTTTTTTAATTTCTTATCATCGACTAAAAGTCAGATGTAAAGTAACATTTAACTTCTAATCTAGCAACCCTTCTCTGATCAGCTAGCAGTAATGAGCTTGAGGAAAAAGAGAAAGACACAGAAGCTGATATTAAGGTGCATTTCTACTAATCAGAGATTGATTTAAACTCTGCACATTTTGTAAGTGCTAAATTAATATTTTTATTCAAAGGATGACAATTTACAAAACATAAATAAATACTTATATAAATAGGCAGAAGAGAAAGAGCTGTTGTTTCCAAAATCTGCTTTGGATTATATTTTTTAATCTGTTTGCCTAAACATTCCACAACATTTACAAGAATATAAATAATACAAGATAATAGTGAATAACAGCTGTCTCTTTTGTTATTATAATTTTTTAGCAAAGAATGGTTAATATTTTGAGCTTTAAAGAATTTTCAAACAAATTTAAATCAAGTAGGATCAGAATTACTAGAATTAAACATTGCCAATAACTTAGCACACAGTGCTTCCCAAATCTTTGATTCTCAAAAACAATTCACTTACCTTGATAGCAGAGTTTTTAAAAGAAGCATTTCAGAATATTTCTCTCTCTATATATATATATATTTATAGATACGTATTCTATCCAAAATAGAATCATGGAATCATAGAATCATAGAATGATTTGAGTTGGAAGAGACCTTAAAAATCATTTAATTCCAACCCCCTTGCCATGGGCAGGGACACCTTCCACTAGACCAGGTAGCTCAAAGCCCCATCCAACCTGGCCTTGAACATTTCCAGGAATCTGTGTCTTTGTAGGAGAGGTGCCAGACCTCTGGTCATCTTTGTGGCCCTCCTCGGGACTTGCTCGAATATGTCCATGTGACATCTGTGCTGGGGGCTCCAGAGCTGAATGCAGACCTCCAGGGGTTGCTCTATCACAAGAGCAAAACGGATGGGGAGAATCACCTCCCTCGACCTGCTGGCCACAATTCTTTTGATGCAGCCTTTCTGGGATGCAAGCACAAATTGCTGACTCATGTTGGGATTCTTATCAACTAACACTCCCAAATTCTCTTCCTCAAAGCTGCTCTCAATCCATTCTTCACACAGCCTGTATTTGTGCTGTGCATATATGACTGTATAAATGAATCCCCTTTATTAATAATAAAATAAAATAAAATAAAATAAAATAAAATAAAATAAAATAAAATAAAATAAAATAAAATAAAATAAAATAAAATAAAATAAAATAAAATAAAATAAAATAAAATAAAATAAAATAAAATAAAATAGTAAAATGAATTTCTCAAACAGTAGAAATTAAAAGATGAAGATGGTTTAGTGGAGGACTTGTTAGTGTTAGGTCAGAGGTTGGACTCGGTGATCTTGAGGTCTCTTCCAACCTAGACAATTCTGTGATTCTGTGAAATTGATTTCACATAAAACTAAGACTATAGTTTTAAGAGATTGCCATGCTTCCTACAAAACAGAAAGGGTATAAATCACACTTGAATTTGAAGACCAAAATTTAAGTAACTCTAGATAACAAATTCTGCAACTGATTTAAATTATTTCACCTGATAATGGTGAGAAGAAATTTAAGATTGTAAGAGGTACTCCTTTTTATTGCTTTTGTTATTTTGTGTGTGATTAGATCTCTTAGAGTAAGTACAAAAATGTTAAGCAAAATATGTAAACATTGCAAATAATGATATGACTGAATCCTAAGAATATCTATTACTGGTAAGTTTAGGCTCATGTAGCATCTATTAAAAAAAAAAAAGTTAAAACAAACAAAAAACAACATAAGAAATTAAAAGAGGTAGCTGCATAAACTGACTTCCTTTGCAATACAGGCAGCTCCAGCTCTCAGTTGAGACAGGCTTCTTTTTCTTGCAAATGTAAGAATGGCAGACCTCATATCTTGCCAAAAGTCTTTCAGGACTTAATAATCCTCTTTCAATTATTGGTCTCAATTGATTTTTTTCTGATTTTAGAATATTAAATCATTCCCATGCTTTATAAATATGATGATGCGTTTCAGGGGAGACTGAAACTGCAACTATATACTCATAGCAAAACATTCATCTGTATATTTTAATATCAGTTTAGCCTGAAAGAAGTTGTAAATCATTAAAAAGAGAATCCATGGTATACACAAGCAGAGTTCAAAAATAATATAGAATAAAGGAAATTGAGAGTACTGAAGTAAGTAGAGACAAGCAAACTGTGACTGAACCTGTGCTTTCATTGCAGGGTCTTTGAAAAACAAAGAATATGTTAGTGTGTGTTTCTTTTTTTTTTGTTTGTTTGTTTGTTTTTAATTTCGTTTAAAACACTAGTAATGTACTGATTTACAAAGAGAATGAAGGCTATATATCAAAACTGAAATTCATTTATTCCTAGGAACTGCAGTAGGTCTGAATGCTAGAATGTATAATAAATAAAATCATAGGAAAAAAAAGATCACACTAATCATAATATCATAGAATTATAGAATCATTGAATATCCTGAGTTGGAAACAACTCACAAGATATGTTCAACAAGTTATGTTGAACTCCCAGCTTCTCACAGGACCGTCCAATCAAATCATATGTCTGTGAGCATTGTTAAAATGCTTCTTGAACTCTGGTAGGCTCAGTGCCATGAACATTTTCCTTAGGAGCTTGTTCCAGTGCCTGACCGCCCTTTTGGTGAAAATATTCAATTTGAATATACAATCTATATTAAAAGTATTGAGCAAGCCAAAACGGGGGAAAAAAAAATAAATTTAATTGAAGCCATGCTTAGCACTTCATCATGAGCCAAGAGATTTTCAGATTGACCTAGACAATGTATCTACAAAGTGTCCATAAACTCAAAACAAATGTTATAGCTTTCAGAAAGTCAGCTCAAGTGTTTGATTTGCTTTGAAATTCCCAATCTTTTATTGACATTTCAAGCCCTTGGTATATCTTGTGGCCATCTGACAAATGTTTTAGACCCCAAAAACTTTGATCAGATGGTCTACTTATGTTTTGACATAATTTGACATCAGCTTCAAGTGCTAACTGGAGTGGTGACATTTTTAGGCTTCTTAGGATGACCATGCTTATAAAACTGCAAAAGTTACATAGATAAAACTCTTCAGAAGATTTTTTTAAAAAAACACACAGACACACACACGCACAAAAAAAAAAAAAAGGTTTTGAGATACAGCACAGAGAAAGACTTCTCTTCAAATAATAAAATTATTACTAGGTAGCACTTCCATGATGACTGCTCTATTAAGAGCTGTCTATTATGTGCAATTCTCCAAAGAGCCAACTAACACTTTCCCATGTTACTTACTGTTCTGAAACATTTATTTTCACTCTCCAGAGTACAGGCAATACGTGGACACGAAGCATGGGAACTCCAGTCCTTGACATTACATGGCAACACTAAAATTACGATTAAGGTTAAGATTTGGTATTGACAGCTAATGGCCATTGCTTCTAAAATCATAGAAAAAATGTTCAGTGCTTCAAATTGTGTGTGCAAAAGAACATTGCTTTCTTAAGATACGACATGAAAAGCACTCCGACATTTTTCTTCTGAGGCCTGAGTACAGGTCTTGGAAATCAAAATTCCCTTGAATCTTTAGACTTGGTTATTTACAAAGAGTTTGATGATACAATGAAAACTAAAGTAGAAAGTGACTTATAAATAACAATACAATTAAACGAGACATAAATCTGGTTTCATTATTACAAAATAAAAATCCAGATTAAAAAAATAAATAAAAAAATCCATTTTTTTAAATGGTTTTTAATTTTTAAATGATTTTCCTTTTTAAACATAACTGTTCAATTTTCTAAACATTACTCTCTTCATCTGAACTACAGTGGACTATTTTTCCAGTCCTGTCTGAAATGAGACATTAAAATCCGCTCAGAGTGAACATGTATGCTGGTATAAAGAAAATCCACAGGATTCCTACTGTTATACTGTAATATAGGCATAGTTCTGCAAAACATTTGGAAAAATAAACATGAAGCAGATTTTAGTTCCACCGAATTCAGTGGGGCTTCTCAAATACGTATTTATGCAACAGCCTATATTCAGCTGGTAATTGCAAGTTAAGATCCGAAACTGCATTCTTTAAAGCCATGTCATGTATTATCTGCATGACCAAGGGCCTTGGTCTATAATGTCTGGTAGTAGAAAAATACCTAAGAAAAGCAGGCAGATTTAATAAATAAATAAATAAATAAATAAATAAATATTTTTTAAAATATATTCCTACACTATATCCTTTCACAATAATACCAAGACGGCCACATTATCTATAACATAATAAAAGCTATTGTCACAACATTGCCAGAAGAATTTGAATAGCAATTAAACATTCTACTTATGTAACCATCAGTGCAAATAAGAAAAAACACTGCATATGTCATTACCATGCTGATTCCATGCTGTATGGAATCACATAAACACAGCATAATTACTGCTGAGCTTTGAAATAAAGAACAAAGACTCAAAGAAAAATGCAAACAAGATAAATTACAATGGAGATTGATCAGAATCACACTATGATAAATGATTCTGTTATTTTTCCTTGATAAAATACTTGATTTTTAAGACATGGAAAAAGATGCAACTAATCTACTTGTACTGTGATACCACTGGTACATATTATTCAGTAAAGCATAACATGAGTAATCAATATTTAAAATTTAAACAAATTGGAATTATTGTAAGAACTATAGAACATGAGATAGGAAGGCTCTGCAGGAGGATCTGGATACACTGGACCAATGGGCTGAGGTCAACTGCATGAAGTACAACAAGGCCAAGTGCCGGGTCCTGCACCTGGGGTGCAATAACCCCAAGCAGAGCTACAGGCTGGGAGAGGAGTGGTTGGAAAGCTGCATGGCAGCGAAGGACCTGGGAGTGATGGTGGACAGTCGGCTGAATATGAGCCAGCAGTATGCTCAGGTGGCCAAGAAGGCCAACGGCATCCTGGCTTGTATCAGAAGCAGTGTGGCCAGCAGGGCTAGGGAAGTGATTGTCCCCCTGTACTCGGCTCTCCTGAGGCCACACCCTGAGTACTATGTTCAGTTTTGGGCCCCTCGCTACAAGAAGGACATCGAGATGCTCGTGAGAGTCCAGAGAAAGGCAACAAAGCTGGTGAGGGGTATGCAGAACAAGTCTTATGAGGAGTGGCTGAGGGAGCTGGGTTTGTTCAGCCTGGAGAAGAGGAGGCTCAGGGGCGACCTTATCGCTCTCTGTAAGTACACTAAAGGAGGCTGAGGGGGTTGGTCTGTTCTCCCACTGCCTGGTGACAGGACAATGGGGAAGGGGCTAAAGTTGTGCCAGGGGAGGTTTAGGTTGGATATTAGGAAGAACTTCTTTACTGAAAGGGTTGTGAGGCATTGGAATGGGCTGCCCAGGGAAGTGGTGGAGTCACCATCCCTGAAGGTCTTTAAAAAGACGTTTAGATGTTGAACTTAGCAATATGGTTTAGTGGAGGACTTGTTAGTGTTAGGTCAGAGGTTGGATTCAATGATCTTGAGGTCTCTTCCAACCTAGACAATTCTGTGATTCTGCGATTGGTTAACTAAACCGAGTTATGCTAAAACAAACAAACAAACAAACAAAAAACTATAATGCTACTGTTCTTGCAGAATCATGTTTGGGACTTTAAGAATTTAAATCATTCACCTTACTGAATTGCAAACTAAAATTCATAAAATTTTAAAAATAAATAAAATACAGTAAGAAGTGCAAAGTCCTGCACTTGGAGAGGAACAACCCCATGCTACTCTATCTTCTGCACCTTCCCCAGCTGGGAAGCAGCTCTGCAGAAGAGGTCTCGGGAGTCCTGGTGGATGCCAAGTTGAATACGAGCCAGCAATGCGCCATGCCCCAAAGAAAGTTAATGGTATTCTTGGCTGTATTAAAGTATTGCCAGCATGTTGAGGGAAGCAACCCTTCCCATTGCTGGTGAAGCCACACTTGGAGTACAGTCCAGTTCCAGGCTCCTCATTAAAAGAGCTTACTCTCGGACTTACTTGAGAGAGTCCAACAGAGGGGCACTAAGAAGATTAAAGGACTGGAATACCTCTTAAATGATTTAAAGGCTGAGAAAGCTGGGACTGTTCAGCCTGGAGAACAAGAGAAAGCTCAGGGGGGATCTCATCAAGGTACATATGTATTTATATACCTGGATGGAGGATGCAATTAAGATGGAGCCAGGCTCTTTTCTGTGTTTCACAAAGACAGAAAAAGGCAATGAGTACAAACTGTGACAGGACAAAAGGTAATGGACATAAACCAGAACATGCGAGGTTTCTCCTAGACACTAGAAAACATTGACTGAGTACTGGCACACGTTCCCCAGAGAGGCTGTGGAGTCTTCCTCCTCGGACATCTTCAAAAGATGCTTGGATGTGGTTCTGGGCAACCAGCTCTGAGTGTCTCCTGTTTGATCGGTGGATTGGACCAGAAGACCTCTAGAGGCCCCTTCCAACCTCAGCTACTCTGATTCTGTGAATCTTTCAAATATGCTGATTAAACTTTTTGTGCACATGTAATGTGAAAGAGAAAACTCATAAATGCTTCCCCCCCACACTCCTTTTTAAATGTTTTATTGACTCTTTCCACAAGGTAAAAATGGCAAATCTGGCATGACTCAGAGAAAAATCTGTGTAAGACAGTAATATGATCTATACAAAAATCTCTGCAGGCTAGAAATTGAAAAAAAAAAAAAAAGTTTTAGTTATCAAAAGATACGTGTTCCAAAACGGAATGGTTTGTTCAATGGTTTATGAAGCACTATATAAGAAGTTTCTTGTAATGCTACCATTCTGGAGAGTAATGAATACTGTGTACTATTATGCCATTTAACATCCTATAACCTTCTTTTTGAGATTCCACTTCCAAAAATTCTACCTTTTCAAAAGCTACTTGAAATGGAAAGGTGTCCTCTGGTAAAACAGAGCACGAAAAACTAACGCAGAAAATACTCATTCTAATTCATGTTCAGCCACTGACTTTTCCAGTGATTTTAATTTACATGATCAATCCAGATCTCTAAACTCCCAGTCCCAAGTAAAGCTGATGGGAGATGGGCACCCACCTCTCATATGCTTTAGAAACCCACCCCACACCTTTTAATTCTTCATTCAAAGTACAAATCTGTACTTAAAGAAGAACAAAAAAAGAATAAAGAGAACAAGAATGTGAAAAATAAGTATTTTAGAGCAGATATGACTGATTAGGTCAGTGAGTTTTAGAATCTGGTACAGTAGTTTCCTATCAGATAATTTTAACAGTGGCTCAAAGCAAAACAATAGCAACGTATGTGCTTCTATGCAGCAAAAACTGCTATCTGACAAAACTACAGAAAAAATAAAATAAAATAAAATAAAATAAAATAAAATGAAATGAAATGAAATGAAATGAAATGAAATGAAATGAAATGAAATGAAATAAAATAAAATAAAATAAAATAAAATAAAATAAAATAAAATAAAATAAAATAAAATAAAATAAAATAAAATAAAATAAAATAAAATAAAATAAAATAATAATAAAAAAACCTACTGAACGTAGTTCAGGCATGGACCTGGCAATACACTGCAAAAGAAGAAGCAAGTGGGGTATGTTCTTGAATCTGACCTCTTTTTCAGGAGCAGTGCAGGAGGTAAAACACATTTTATATCATTTCAATAGTCTTCAATGCAGCTTTAAAAATATTTATACCTGGTTTAAATGCAAAACATATAAAAACAAAACAAAATGTTAGCTAGGAGTTGATGAATGAGGAATGAAAAACTAAAGAAAATCACTGTACAAATACTGTATAAGTCCTTGTATTTAAATACTAATAGTTCCTCTACATATTTGTTAACGTTATTCCATTAGATGTAACACTATTAATTCCTAAAGACTTCTCTTCATTATCTGCAGCTTTGGCTATAGAAACACTTGCTTAGCATAGGAAAGTGAAAAACAAGAACTACAGTTAGTAATTATGCGATACCATTCTGTTTAGCTGATGTGCTATTGTGCTGGGAACTAACTCACCATGACACAATTTGTGTGGAACAGAAGGCTGGCTTAGATGCAGATTTGAATATTCATCTATGAACAAATTAGTTCATGCAAATACAATCAACCTTTTGCAGATACCTGGCTGGATCGCACAGACCACTTATCAGCTTAGCCTAATGCAGCTTCTGACTATTGCTTGCTGGAAAACACTACAAAAATATACAGCAAAACTATTCATTGGAGCAATACAAAAACTAGGTTGACGTCAGTATGCTTGTTTGTTTTTTTTCCCCTCACAATCTTAAGACAAATCTGTTGATACCTCAAACCAAAACAATCTTCCTCAAGCAGAGCTGTAAGTACCAAACTTATAGAAATTCTGAGTTCCAAAATACCTGAGTTACCTCACAAAAAAACTGCACTTTAAACTGAGACATTTCTAAGAAGAAAATAAGCTTGGAAGATTGTCAAAGCAAAAACAAACAGACCAACCAAGCAACCACAAAAAACAGAACACTCATATACATGTATGCTAAAGATAAACACAATGAAAAACAAACAAACAAACAAAAAAACAATGTGAGAATAATTAAACTAATATATATTTCATTCAAGTAAAAACAAGTAAACTTCCACTATCTAAAAACCTTATGTAAATTTAATATTTAAAACTCCAAGAATAAGCTCTGATTTTTCTGTACATAATAATTTTTTTATACATGGATAGCTTATACCTCTACTTAGTAGAGTTATGTTAAAAGTGCTATTATAGAGGTGTCTCTTGATCATAAAATTTTTGCTTGCTCATGTTTCATTTGCTATCGATATTTGCTATTTGATATATTGATATTTGATATATTGATATTTGATACTGATATCATTCTGACTATTAGAAAACAGCATTTGCCTGACAATTTACAGAAGTATGCCTCAGCTAAGAGTCTTTTTCAACAGACATTGTTCTGGACTTATCTCAAGGGGATATTGACCAAAAGGATTCTAGCAGATTGGAACCCAGATGAAAATAAAAGAACAGAAACAGTAGACTGATCCACAAACTACAAAATTTTCTTCATACATAACAGCTTGGGTTGCTCTTCAAGGACACAAATCCAAGGATTGCAAGCCACTATCGGTGTAGGAAAGAGAAGCATGCACCAAATTTTTGATGGAGTAAATGAAGGCAGTTATAGTTGTCATACCATAAATGCAAGGAAGTAAAATGGATGGCAGTGAACGAAAAGAAAATGCTGCTTGTATCATCTGATAGCACTATCTTTTCTTTCAGTGATGACCTCCTTTTCATTCAATGCTGTCTTGTAGCACTGACATACCCACTACTTCTCAATGTGGCAGAAATAGAAAATCACTTACATGAGTTTAAATGGCAGGGTGGAGAAGAAATAGAGGGAAAATAGAAATAATGACTGAACGTGCAAAGTATTATGCTCCAGCCTGTGAGAGGTATTGTTCTTGTTATCAAGAAAAGTCATATTAAAGGAACTATTATGAGTGTTTGTATGACCTGCTGTCAGATTAACTGACTTGAAATAAAAATATATTTATTCTATAAAAGATAATGCCTCTCAAGAATCTCGTATAATTTAAATTGCTTGAAGTTTTATTATTAAACAACTGCATTAGGTGCAATTTGTAATTATTATTAATGTATCTTTTAAAAATAAAAGAGATTAATGATAAATAGCATAGAAATAATATATAACATTACATATATGTATATCATTTTGCTTTGCTTCTTAAGTATTAATTGAAAATATTTATTCTGCCTTGTTCTTATGTGATTTGAGACTTTCCCAAATACCTGTGAAATAGATACCTACCTCCAGTAAGTTTGAACAGTAATTATCTCATGTCAAATCAATTGGTCATTGAATGAATGTGTAAAAATTAAAATTAAGTTCAGATAAACTGTAAAAGTACCCTTCATTTCCTTTATGAAACCTAACAGTACCACTCTGTGTAGAAGACAGATGCTGAACAGCTGCACTAAACCATGTCTCTTACATGAGGAAGAGGTTATTTGTAATACATTTTGACCTAATCCCAACAAAAGGAAAACAAGAGAAAGATGGAGAGATGGCAGAAGCTGTACAAAAATTCTGAACAAACCTGAAAGCAGTAAGATGTATGTATACTTTGATGTGACTAAAAGGAAAGCAGCTGCAATATTATTACATTTTTTCAAGTTTAATCACTATTTTAGTACTCTTTTTTTTTTTTCTTGAAACATCTTCAACATTCAGATGAGATTTCAACCACAATGGCTCATTTATAATTCATTTAATCCTATTTTTATAAAGAACAAAGTAGTTGAAACAGAAGTCAGGAGGCCACACATGAGTAACAAGCATATGTACTGCAATGGAAAATATTTCATTCAGTGAATTCTACCTACTAATGTGATAAGATAATGTCTTTATATTGGAATATAAGAAATGTTTTCTTTGAGAAAGAATTCACATATTTTGAATATTAACTCCAACGCTCTTTGAATAAAGTTTTTCTAGAATAGAATAATACAAGATCTGTCAGCATTTTAACTCATTTGATGAGAAAAATTGGAAAACAAACCTGCATGAAATTTGGTGACATTTCTATTACTGTCACATACTCAAATTTGTCTGTTACCATATTGCATTGCAGGAATTGAGGCAGCACATATTTGTAAGATTTGTAAGATTAGCAAGCACTTATTGTACAAGCTTTTTAATCTATGTGCATTTATAGAATAAAATCTTTATTAAATACATATCCATTAGAATAGTAATAATAATAATAAAAAGTTTCTTAAATTATGAATCTATTGCAGAGATATTAACCTAATAAATATGACTTTAGTGTATCTCTAGTATAGACATGGGTGTTATACATTATATCTAACACATATTTGGGCTCCTTTCTTAACAGGCAACTGTAATTTACATGTACAACCCTTGTATGCACACCTCAGAGTATGAATATGTCAGTTGAAAAAAAAAAAAGCAATGGATATCAAATATTTGTCTTTATTAAATGTATTATATTTTTTAATAGGTTTAGAAAATTTGCATTTCTAACTTTATTTGACATTTTGGTTATCACTATGTATTTCTGAAGCTTTTTCACAGCATCTGATCTTAAGACTTTAATTTACTTGCTAGGAGTAATCTTCACTGAAATCTAGATTACTAGTGCAGTTTATTCTTCTTTCTCTTTTGCAATTAAGAAAATTTTATAGAAACCCTTTCTTTTGCACTCTGGATATCTATCAGTTACTAAGACAAGTCAGATGAACAGAAAAATGCATCTGTCTTTTTTTTTCTTTTGTTTTAAGTAAAAGCCTGAGGGAGCAACATAAACTGATGGCTCATTACTGGGATACATCACAATATTAAAACTAAATTCCAATTCAAATATGATTTTGTATTTATAGAGAACTTCACATATACTACTTTTTTCTATCCTACTATTTTCAGCAGCAGGAATAGTTGAAGCTTTTAAAACTTTTGTTATCCCATATCTCATTTCAATTAGTCCACACATGATAATTACATTTTTATTTTTTTCATCTGTGTGTGTGACATTTTATTGATGAATAACTAAATGTAAAGAGAACTATTCAATTCTTATTGGAGAGTATTATTTTCACCTGTGAAATAGTTCCACTTCCAAAATGAAAGTGCAATCATTATTTGCATTTGGTTGTAATCAGCCCTCCAATTTCTTATGGCACAATAAAATAGTCAGTCCCAGGGGATCAAAAGCAGGTGTTTTTCCATTTTAGAAAATGAATGGTGAATTGTATTCACCATCATCAAGTCTTAACATTTATTTTTTTTCAGTACTTATATTCAGTTTCTTACTTGCAATGTAAGTAAGCTTTCTTCACAAATATAATTAATCGACTATTCTGTGATTCTGTGACTACATTGCACCACTGCACACTAGAGGTCAGCCACCAATGGCCTAGATGTACTGTGATGTGCTTTTATTATTTCTAACTAGTGAGAGGGGTAATGCCTCTGGTCACCATCAAGTTTCTCATTCACTTTTGAAAACAGACTGGCAATTCAATCTAACAATGAACAGATTAAATATATATATATATATATTTTCTGACTAACAATTATAGAAATTTAACTTCATCATGACATATACAAACATAAATAATAAAACCTTCTTTTTGCTTCAGCTCATTATAAGGAGCTTTTACCGCAGGTTGGTGCACACCATTATTTTTTGTCATACATCTTTAAAAAACATTACTTTATTTTTTCTCCAAAACTTCATTATAAGATCGGAGAAGTAAAAAAATATATACTGAATATATATATATATGCTGCAAGTATTAATGAAAAACAGTTCAGGGTTGAAAATGAAGCTGGTTTGAAAAGTTTTCACAGTTTAAATGGTTAATTTTGGTTAAATGCAGGTCTGATAGCATGGTCAAAACTTTTCATCGAAACATACTGGCCATACATAATAGTCTTATTTTTAACTGATGCCTAGTTAGTTTTTATGTGTCAATAAATTATATCCTACATTTGGAACTCTGATGGAGTGTTTCTGAGTATAATTAAAGAGGATGATATAAATCCTGGACTTTGTAATTTGGATTAGAATTTTTCTTACTGACTTCATTTGTGCAGGATTTCATACACATACATATCAAGTTACTATTTAGATCACTTGAAGATATATTTATGAAAGAAAAAAAAACAAAAACATTCAGTCTGCTAAAATATAGAGTTGTTTTTTGTTTGTTTGTTTGTTGTCACCGATCTTCGCAGCACTTGAAGTGACAATGATACATACAAGAGAGAGACCTCAAGTCAAACAGTTCTTTGCTGTATTGTACGTGGGACAAAACTGGAACACAGTGAAAAAAATAAAAACAAAAAAAAAAATGAAAAGCATAGATTTGTAGTTCTGTATACCACCTATCTCTGCTACTTGTTTTTCTGTCATGGTTACATACAGTTGTGTTAACACTTTTAAGTTTTGAGTTTTGGATTTGCTTTCTGTTGTGAATATTGTGATGTTAAATTTTTATTCATCAGAATATTGTTAAACTACCATTTTTTTTTCTCTCATTTCTCTCTGTGATAAGGAAGTAGAGACTTCTTTTTTTTTCTTGGAAAAGTTTTTCATAGTATACAATATCCCACTATTATACCTACTTCTATAAAACTAGTAGCCTTTATAATATTTTATTTCCACAGTTTCAGGTCAACAGCTGAAATAAAATATTAAAAGAACTAAGGGCAAGTTGAAATTTACATATTAATTTCCACAGAACCAGAATCACTAAGGCTGACAGTCACATGTGGAGAGTGCCTAATGCAACTCACTTGGATCAAGGTCAGCTACAGACGGCTGCCCGTGACCACATTCTGTTCAGTTTTAAGTATCTCCAGGGATGGAGACCTCCCTAGGACAACCTGTACCAGTGTTCACTCACCCTTGAATTAAAAAAAAAAAAAAAAAAAAAACTGCCTAAGAACAACAAAAAGTGATCCTTAAGTTTAAATAAACTTTGTGCACATTTCCCCTCGTGCTGTCCCTGTGCCCCAGAGAGAGTCTGACTCCCTCTTCTGCATGGACAAGATTTTCCTGAGCTTCCTCTCAGGCACAAATACTCGTAGCTCTCAATCTCTCTTCATATGTACAATGCTCCATTTCCTTCACCATCTCTGTGACCCTTCACTGGATTTGCTCTAACTTGCCCATGTCTCTCCTGTTCAACACTGACCCCAGCGCTCCAAATGCATCTCACCAGTACTAAGCAGATGGGAAGGACCATCTCAGGCCAGGAAGTTGTTGGCTGCCTGTGCGACGTGCACATTGCTGCTTTATGATCAATGTTTCGTCCACCACCACATGCAGGCCGTTTCTGTGAAGCTGCTTTCCAGATGGTGAGACATCAGCATGCCAGATACTCAAGGTTGTTCCTGTCTAGGTGCAAGGCTTCCTGTAGCCATTGGTGTACCCCAAGGGTCAGTACATTCAGGCTGACATTTGGGCTTGAGAGTTGCGCTGATAGGAACCTCGTGAAGTTCAATAAAGGCAAGTGCAGGGTCCTGCACCTTGGAAGGAATAACCCCATGCACCAGTACAGGCTGGGGGCTGACCAGCAAGCAGCTCTGGAAAAGGGACCTGGACCAGCATGAGCCACCAATGTGCCCTTGAAGGACAACAGTACCCTGGGCTGCATTCAGAAGAGCGTTGCCAGCATGTGAGGGACGTGATCTTCCTGCTCTACTCAGCTCTGCTGAGACCACCTTGGGATTGTTGTGTCTAGTTCTGGGCTCCCCAGTGCAATAGCGACATGGAACTACTGGAGCAAGTCCGGAGGAGTGTTATGAATATGATCAGGGGTCTGGACCATCTGTCATATGACGAGAGGCTGAGAGAGCTGGGTGTGTTTAGCTTGGAGAATGGAAGACTGAGAGGAGAGCTTATCAATGTGTACAAATATCTGAAGGGAGGTTGTCAAGAGGATGGAACCAGACTCTTTTCAGTTGTTCCCAGCAAGAGAATGAGAGTCAATGGACACAAACCAAAACACAGGAAGTTCTGGAAGAATTTGAGGAAACACTTTACTGTGAGGATGAGAGAGCACACACAGAAACATGTTACCCAGAGAGGCTGTGTAGTTCCCTGCTCTGGAGATACTCTAAACCTGCCTGGAATGCAATCCTGCATAATGTGCTCTAGGTTACCCTGCTTTGCAGGGGGGTTGCCAAAGATGATATCTAGAGGTCCCTTTCAACTTCAACCATTCTGTGATTATGTGAATTCCCTTTCTTGAACTTCCTGTCAGCCCATTTCTTCAGCCTGCCAAGGTCCCTGTGAATAGCACAACTACTTTGTGCTACTTTGACGAAATATTTCATTTAAGGTAAGAAGTGTAAGATTTTCTCCATTTTCCATTTTACCTCCCTAATTAACCCAGGTAAGAATGTTGATCTGAAGTATATCCAATGTACTTATATATACAATGTTTTCAGCCATGCAAGGTGAAAAATAAGTTATTATGAATATTCATAAATAGATCAATGAACTGTGTGTTGTAATTTAAGCAAGAAGTTTCCTACTTATGAACTGCTTTACTTTTTTTACTTTTCAGAATCTCTAGCTTGGAACGAAATTGCCAACGCTGTCATATAAGCTAGGGAAATCAGCCACTGTCAAAGATGTAGTTTTTATAAGATCACTATTTTGAAACAATTCTAGTTGATTAGTGTGAGCTGATTAGTAGTTTGATCTGTACTAGCTTATACATTATTGTCTGATCAAAATTACTAGAAAAAAATTTTCAGTCACTGAATTTGGCATGCAGATTCAACATTACAATTATGAATATGGGCAGGTGAATGTTTAACCTAGTATTACTTGAGCAAAATATTAATCATTCTGTGCAAAACACATGTAGTGAAGCACACATCCAAAAAAAGAATGTTAACACAAAACTATGAACAATGGTAAGCAAAGACAGGACAGACAGGAATGGCACAAAACTGCTAAACAGAAGGTTCAGACTGTGCATTTGGAAGAAGTTCTTTACTATAAGCGTGGTCAAACATTGGGACAGGCTTCTTAGTGAGGTGGTCAATATCCCATGCTTGTCAGTGTTTAAGAGGATAATGCACTCACCAATATGCTTTAACTTTTGGTTAGCCCTGTAGTGGTGAGGTAGTTAGGCTAGATGATCTTTGAAGGTTGCTTCTAACTGAACTATTCTATTCCATTCTATTTGATTCTATTCAATTTGATTCTAACGTTATTTGCTTAAATAAATAAATAAATAAATCAGGTTGCTACAATGTGTTCATTGTCCAGCATTAATTAGCTACCATCATCTTGGTATTGATTATTATTTTTTTTAACCAATGCAATTTTCAAGAAGCAGTTTGTCTTAAAATTCAACAAATGGGTTAGGTTAGCCTTCTCTCAGTTCTTTATATGTTGGAGGGCTACAGCACTGTGGACTGATTTCATGCCTTCTGACAGCACAAATACCACAAATGAAGAGTTGCGTGAAGAACTGAAATGGCAGGTCTTAGGGGATCTAGCAGGAAAACACTAAGCTTTACTGGTTGTTAGCAAGGGATCAGCTCTAATCAATTAATGATTTAATTGCTTAGACTAATTTAGATAATGAACAACAGCAAGCCTACAATCAATTAAGTTCATTCAAACTTTCTATTTTTAGCACAGGACCTTGAGAACTATACCCTTCCTGCAGTGTTCTGAGTAAGAAGTCTCTGATACTTCAGTCCTAGAAAAAACGGAACACGACCAATTAAACGTAAGGGTTGCATTAAAAAAAAAAAAAAAAAAGTATGAAGAGATAGAAAAAAACAACTCTGTCAGACCTATTCTACAGATACAATAGTCTAGTAAGTCAGAAATGTATGTTACGTTTTAGCAAAACATGCTAGGCGCAAAAACAATCATGTTTTTCTTTCAAAATCTCTGGAAATCAGAAGTAGCAGGATTCTTGAAATGGAGTATTTGTGCACAATTGCACTCCCCTTTGAAAAGGTCTATCTGGTCTTCACACAAGAGAAAAAATAGAGTTTGGCTTCTCTTCATGTCTTCAGTGAGAATTCACCCTTTCTTCACTGAAAGTAGTGAAAGATCAGCAGAAAATAAGTCTTGTCTGGTTAACTGCTAGTCTGATCATATAGTACAAATCCCACCAAAAGCAGCTATGTTATTTTTGATACTAGTCTGCTCAAACAAAAACACATTTTAAATGTTAAAAAAAAAAAAAAAAAAGTGCAAGAATTCATTTGAATAATAAGCATGCAAGGCTGCTGCTGCTTAAGATTGATGTTGTAATGCTACTTTGCTGACCTCTTATGAGTTTATGCAACTTAGATGAAATTTCTTTAATGAATTTTTCAGGCTATCATTTCCGCATGGCAAACATACTTTGTTTCTGCTTTGTGATGCATAATTGATGATAATTCAGTACCAGATTCCACATACATTTATGAAAACTGGTGCTTTCTTTCAGTGCTGGGAGAGAAGTAGAGTTGCTTGCAATGGGAAAAAGACAGCTGAAGGGAAAAAAGGATGCATACCAAGAAATCAAAACAATACAACCAGATAGTTCTGAATTGATGAACTAACAGGGTGAACTAACACAGAACATTCACTGCACAACAGAAGGGCAGGGTTACTCTCTGATGCCACAGAACATGGAGTAAGCAGTGAGTGACAGAACATGGAGTAACCAGTGAGTGGTGTAGCTCAGGCATGACTGTCACTGGGTGTTGTTGCAGTGCAGCATCCCTCCCAGGCTCTACTTCCTAGGTAAGAGCACATCCTCACCACAGAATAGAAAGCACGCCTTCTCAAGTAGAAGACATCCCCTGCCGGCTTCCATCTTCTGTCAGAAAGCACTCTAGCTTTGCCTGAAGGAAGCTCAGCCATGGACAGTAAAAGGTATCACAACCTAATAGTTGAGGGGTAGGGACTTGTACTGCATAGGCAGAACTTGAAGCTGAATACTCAGATTATGACAAAAAAAAAAAAAAGACTGGAGCACCAAAAAATTGCAGAAATTGCACAAAAGACTGGTAAAAAGGTAAATATAGAAGTAATTTTATACCATAGACTCTGTTGTCTTTGTGTAATCCAGGGTGTTTTGGCAGAAAATGGAAATGCTAATTATCAGAGAAGTTTTGCACACTTTTTTCCTCTTATATTAGAAACACGTAGATGTAAACACTACAATGGTGAGATTTAAATTATCATAAAATATTGTTTATAGTTAAGTGGTATTTGTGATTCTGTTTTTTAAATAATTAAATCATTACCAGGTCAATCATCTTTCCTGGACCACATGTGCAACCTAAAGAGATAGAATTAAAGGAACAGAATTTCCTCTCCAGAGTAAAGCAATAGCATGATTTATTTATATTTAAAAATAAATAATAATAATAAAAAAAAGTAGTGTTGTAGTGAACATCACTGAAATCATTTCAAACTGGAACTGAAGATCTTTCCTAGAACTTTAAACTCATAGCACTCTAGTATAATTGACTCAGCATATGGTATGAAATACCAGCTTTATTTATTTATTTATTTATCCTGAACTATTTCTTGGATACAAATTGCTGTAGACTTCTAAAATGATCTCTTTTTTTTTTGATACTGTTGAGATCTGTAGCCTGTGCCACCGCTGTACAGTCAAAGACACCAGCTTGCCTTGAAACTGTGTATTACCTGCCCTGCATTTTCCTAGCAATATTCTCCTAAACAGGAGGGAGTACTTGCCTACCTACCTTAATCACTTTTTTCTCAATCCAAAGACTGCAAGTTATTAGCAGTAACTTGTGATGTCCAAATACACTGGCCAGAAGAACCAGAGTCGTAATTATTAACTTACCTCAGAAACTTCAGTTTAGATAGGGTACAGGGGTGACATTTGTAAGAGTAAGACAAGAATAATATAAGAAAACCTCTTCTTTTGAATCTAGAAGTCTCAGCATACACCTTCTCTTTGTTCAATCAGATGCTTAACAAACACAATTTCTGAAGCTGATCTACAATCAAGAGATAGCAGTTCTGCCTGCTCTAAGATATCTATAGCTCAAACAGAACAGTTCTGATGATTTGAGGTTGCAGTTTCACACTGTTAACCACCTAAAAAGTAAACATTAAAACACCTAATAATTAAATAATAATATGTAATTAGGAAAATGTTTTTATGGCTATGAGGAAGTTGGGCCAGAGATTTGACACAAAATCTAAGACCAAGAGGTTCAAATTTGGTCCTTCTACTGCAGACCACTTTTTATTCTCATTGATCCTTCAAAATGCTTTCTTGGTAAAATGGAAAGACATGACAGATCTACTAACATCAAAGAGATCTAAACTTTTGATCTACAGGCTCCAAGACTACTGCATGTTTCCCCAAGGTTACAGTGTATTTTGCAAGTAAGAATATGACACCAAAGCAAGCACTCAAAGGTAAATAAACCAAAATAACCAAAACCCCTACAAGATGCTGAATACTTGCTATATCTGCTCAAAAAAAGAGAAAAAAATAGAATTTATTAACAAAACTATCTATGAAATCTCAATTAATCAAGAGCAAATATTAGAGATGAACCTGTACAAGGTCTACACACCTGATAGGAAAAGAAGGTCTGGTGCATTCCAGACAGAAGGTAGCTGTTTCTGGCTACTGAAAAGGTAAACGAATCAAGACATATTGCCTGTTGAAAACCCATTTTTTTTCCATCCGCCACCTGACAAATTTCCAAAAAGATTATAGGATCAGGTTTATTCAAAGTGTAGTTGTCATTTGACTACCTATGAGCTATCTAAATTGAGATCAGTCATGAAGTGTCACTGATACTTGCCTGATTTTCTCAAGATACAAAATGAGCTCCTGCTTTGTGTGCTAAGCTACTGCCAAACAATAGATAGCCACAAAAATGTTTCAAAAGCATCTCTGCCCGGGGAAAAACCCACATTTTTTGTGTAAATCTAAAAGCTGTCTTTAACATATTCATGTTATCCACACTATTATACTTACATGTCTCCAAAGCACTCCATTTCACTGTGCTATTTTTAGCAGTCTATAATTCATGAATAAAAAACAAAAATGAGCTGCTATGTAGAATGCAAGTCATAAATCTAAGAGAATGGTGATTGGTTAAGAAAATAGCAAGAGTAGAAACAGAATTCAAAAAACAGTTCCAGTTTATCTTTCTATCTTGACTGAAGATATTTGTAAAAATTTATGAATAATAGTTCCAGTAAAGTTTTCAACAGCAACTATTTTTGATATATTTTTGATATAAATTATAAAATAATTTGCTACAGTGAGAGTTTTGAGTCTCAACAAAACTTCATACACTAAAAGCCAGCATATCCTCATAAGACCAATCGCATTTGTGCAACTGCAACAGAATTTGTGTGTGTATCTCTATTAGTAAAATTGTATAGATTGCTGCATTTCCTAACATAAGAAAATTGATGAAAATCTTCATAAATCTTCAGTTCATAAATGTTTGAATGCAGTATAATATAAAGAGATGATCATCAAATAATAAACATTTATGACAACAGTAAATCATAAGAAGGCATTTCTTTCAAGCAGCTTGTTTTTTAAGTAGCCATTGACTAAAAGCATTTATTGATGCTTGTAAAATGGATATTGATGTTTGTAAAAGGGATAGTATAATTACATTTCTTTTCATCTGGTACTTAACATCTTAATAGAAGTCTTTAATATCAAATTGATCTTTAATTAGTGTACTAATGAATTATTGTACAGGAATCTGAATTATTTCCTTATGGAAAGTTTGATCTAAAAGGAAAATACATTCCATTTTTAAGAAAGTCCTGATCCTCTTGATTTAAAAATCTGTATTTAACAGAGTGGATACAACGCTATCTTCCTAAGACACTGAAAGATTTTTTCTTACTTGCAATTTACCTCTGTTCCTTTCAGCATAATGTAAACATCTATAGATGTTACAAACTTTAAGCCATTTTCATCACACCACATGTACTGAAAAAGGTCAATGGACATGTTAAACTCTTTCACATGGGAAGTACATCTGAAGATGAAGAATTTAAAAAAGAATAAAAAAATTGTGATTTAAGATTTCCATCAATGTTACTTGGCCTGTGAACTGTAGAGCAACAGAAGACACCCTGCAAAATATTATCAGTCTACAGAATTTCTAGGTTGGAAAAGACCTCTAGATCATCAAGTCCAACCTCTGACCTAACACTAACAAGTCCTCCACTAAACCATATCACTAAGCTCTACATCTAAACGTCTTTTAAAGACCTCCAGGGATGGTGACTCAACCACTTCCCTGGGCAGCCTATTCTAATGCCTAACAACCCTTTTGGTAAAGAAGTAGAAATAGATGATAGAAAGCAGCCCAGCATTCGCATCTGCCAACTTCCTCTCTAACTAAGCCCATAGCAGACCATTGTAAGTATTGAAATAAAACTCATTGAGTCCATCTCCTGGCTCCACACAGGACCGCCCAAAAACCAAACCATTTGTCTGGGAGTGTTGTCCAAACACTTGAACTCTGATCTCCAAGAACTCCAGCCTTGATCCTTTACATTATTTTCTGCACACTCAATACTCCTTGATATATGTTGATTAGATTGTATTACCATACCCAAGATGAGTGTGCTCTAAAACTTAAACTACATCCTTTCCTCTCTTGCCTCAGATAGAATTACTCACTGATTTAGAACTAATTCCATCTTCTATAATAATAAAAATGTCAAATGGATTCTCCTTGTCACTCAGACTGAGTACTATCTTCTGTTTGGTGTTTAAAAATATGAATCTAATCTGAGTACATTCAGATATACAGTAGAAAACTTTCATTTTAGTACTGTGTTCCAATAGTTTTATTGTAATTGTCCAGAATTATCTAATAGATTACTGCTAAATGCTCCTCAAACTTATTATGCAACATTGGCTCTAGTAATTGCTATCTTCTCTACATGAAAATATGTACACTTCAGCTGACATGAGCTTTCAGTAATCTTTATAAACAAACTTAATTTGTTACCAAGGATGAAAAAGTATTTTGCAAGCTCTAAATCTATATTCATCTCTTCCCTGTCCTTTCAACAAACATTTCTAATGAGAAACCAGGACTAGGCTTGCACTGCGTTCTTAACTGCATTAGGTCTATACACACAGGGTAAGGTTGCCTTGCTACTCGCATTCCTTCTATCTTTGCGTATGTATCAAAGGACAGTGTTAGACCCTTCCACCACATTGTAACACAAGGTCCTTTTCACAAAAACAAACAAAACAACAACAACAACAAAACACTTTGGGGCTGTATTTTTCATTCTTAGCTGTTTGACCTTGCATTTGTTTGCTGCTGAAATGTATGTTGTTTCACTAGAACAAGAGATCAATTATATCCCTCTCCAATCCAGATATCATCTGCAGATCTTCTCAGTAATTGTTTTATATATTTTTTCTAAAGCATATATGAAATTATTGGATTGGAAAAAAAAATGACCTAGGTGGGACTCTCTTGGAAATACACATATATATTTAATGCTTAATACCGAAATATAATTAGCATCACTTTTCCTTGTTGTTTCTTCCTCTTTCTTCACATATGCATGTGTCAAAAAACAGTCATCAATAATGGAGCCTCCTGTCCACCCATATGCTGCTACTGAGGCTGGGAAGCATAGAGAGCTTGAAAAATACACAGTAATTTAAAGATTGACTTCTTAAGCACACACCAGAACAAAAACTCTGATCAGGTAAGATTCAAAGACACATTTAGTTGGATAATTTATACCCAAATAGAAGAAATTTAAAACTTCTATTAAACTATACTCCTGAACAACAGACTTACTGAAACTTGAGCATGTGGTATGAATATTGAAACTAGTGAAAGTAAGTAGTTACTATGCACAGCAACACCATGACCAATCTGCTGTTTAAAATCCTGCCCCAGAACTTTTTGTAAACTGAAATCACCATTTGCCATACATTTGCATTCACCTCTGATAAGTAATGTCAAGTTTGAGTTGTCTTGTATCAATATTTTGTGTTCAACTGTGCAACATGAACTGTTTACTCAAATGACATTACATTTCTGTGCTCACTTCTTTCATAGCCTATACACTACATTGTTATGTACAACCAGTGAAAGCCAAAGTGGTAACTTTAACACAACTTTATTCTTAAAGTTCTTTTATACCAATTTAAAATCAAAAAGTAACTTTACTATTTCACTGCCACCTTTAGGAAAAAAAAAAAAAAAAAAAAGAAGCAATTAAACAGCACCACCTTATATTTGATTCCACCAATACTGACCTGCTCTCTTAAGATCCTATTTAGGTAGCAATTTGTCTCAATCCCCACATTTGTTAAAAGTTATCACTGTCTCATCAGCACTAAGCTTCAGCTGTTCCTTATCCTGGTCTACAAAAGACCTTGAAGAGTTTTCTAACTGGCAGCATGATGATGATACATTCCTCTGAAGCCAAGAGTGAACTAAGCATTATTCAAAGTTTAAACAATTGGGAATGGAAGTAATATACAATTAATGTATTGTCAGTTGCAACCAATTCTACTGAATGTAGAAAGAATAGTGGCTTCTCTTCTAAAACAGTATCTAAAAAGAAGCAGTATAACAAAAATGTTGAAAAAGAAGCTATGCAACCAAGAACAAAGGAGAGAAAAAAAAAATACTGTAATGCAGCAAGAAATTCAGAAGAGTCAGTAACCAAGCCTTTCTCAGGGTGGAGAGGATGGCGAGATGGAGTAGTATGTGTGAGAACTGATACAATTTGTAAAAAGTAGGATGCACGATATCTATAGAAACTATTTGAATCTATCAATAAAAATGAAACTATTGACTTTCAAAAAACTATGCAACTAAGAAAGACCAGGAAAAAACATCTTAACAAGCAATGTCTTTCTTTGAGCTCAGTGACGTGACACTTCATCGTTACAGAGGTCAGAAAGAGATAGCATACCATATTATATATTCTATATTCATACAGTTTGAAAAGAAATCTGTTGTATGTGGTCTCTGAAACACATATGCTTCTTGTTATCAAATGGATAATCCTGCAGAAAGCTTCTAGGTAGTTACCACTCTGCTGGTTAATTTAGAAAACATGAGAAAAGCTCTTCTTATGATAAATGGCGTGATATTACTAATTTCTCAGTGGATGTAGATAAGTATTGCTTCAACCCAGCTGCCATCTGCACCATTGAGTACAAGGCATCCAATGACAAACACTGTGAACTACCAGGCTGTTCTTCTATGAACAGAAGGCTAAACAAACGCTTATTTTCTTCGGCAAATTCTGTAACCTCCTCTCACAGCAAGCAGAGAAGCTACAAATACAAAACATAAATAAATTCAAAGAAACCATATTCCTTGAGATTATTCACTTCTTAAACTTACAAGTACTTTTTTTTGCTAAAAATACCGGTAAAAGAGCAAAATGATTTTGTGACTTTTCAGTTTTGCTTGCTTTGCTTAGTCAGGTGTAAGCTTCAATTCTGTTTTAACAGTCAGAATATCTTGGTCTCTGAATATCTTGGTCTCATACATATAGGATATGCTGCCCTCATCCAGCCCACTGGGGAAGGACATGCTGGCACTTCCATCCTGTATTCCTCTGAGAGGTTTCCATATGAGAATTCATCAGCTAATATCAATTCATTTCAGAGTTTCAGGTCTTTAGCAATGATGGAAAGAAACAAACAAGTCTCACTCCCTCACTCAGCTGTGAGGATAGTATATAAACAGAAAAAAAATACCAAATAATCCTGTTGGAAACCTTTTCAAAAGCCATAATTGGGCTTGCCGTTGGATTTCAGTAATTAGTGATTTCACAGCAACATAGGAAGAGTATGAGTATTTATCTACTCCCAATTATAGAATGAATAAAGAAAAAAATGAAGTGGAATGTCAGGACTTATTTTTTTACTCTGTAGTACCTTGGTGACAGCAACAGAAAAATTGGAAAAAAAAAAAAAAGTAAAAAATTAAAAAAAAAATATGTAGGCCTGGCCTTTCCATGGTGATAGAAACTTTGTCCCCTTCATCTCACCTGCTCTGTCTTCTCTCCACTAAAAGGGAGAAAGGGAGTAAAGTAGTTCTCCAACTATTTGTGAAGAAGTTCAAGAACAAACCTGGAAAAATGTAGTGCTTGGGACCCTTACCCAAAGAGCTATGAAAACAGGAGCAGTACCTGCAAGTGTGGAGGGCAGACCACCTCCATCATGGCAGGAACCCTCCTTAAAGTCCTCAGGAAATCCAGCAGAAGAGCAAATCATGCATGATAAACACATCTTTTCCTAAACATGTTGACACTGATCCTGTGCTCCATCTTACCCATCCCACAAAATAACTGGCTTGTGGAAACTCAGTATATCTCCCAAATAAACTAAGTGCAGCATGTGAGAGTGAAATATTACTGTGACTCTCCATGAGCTCTTTTTACATTGGTAAGATGGACAGACATTAATTTACAGCTCACACAATTAATGCGGTGCTATATATAGAGACCTATAAATACATGTATGGCACACCATTTAACATATACCATATAATGTATACTATTTAATGTACATTTGTATGTACATATATAAACATTTGTGCAGCTTCAAAGCCTGTACATACAAATTGCTTGACAATCATAGTCTCTTTCTTTAGACTAGTATGTTAATAGAGGATTAAGCCGTATGGTATTTGGCACTATTTTTTTCAGACTGTAAAGGGAATGAATGAAACCGTCAACCTAACTAAAATATAGGGTATACGACACTGACATTTATCAATCACAAATCTCTTTAGTTAGCATTAAATGCATCACAAACTTTAATTTGAAATTTAAGCCAAGACAATATAAGTGAACAAAGTCTTGCATTAGCTGTTCCTTTCATTATTAAGCTGCCTCCTTTTAAAGTCCTACAATTTCTTGCAAAGGAAAGGAATGCAGGAAAGGATGTCTTAAACTGAAAAAAAAAAAAAAAGCAGTTTTAACTGTAAAGTTGTCATTGCAAAGAAGGTATTTTTTCACTTATAAAAATTGTGGGCAATTTCCACACCCATCACACATTTTATTATTTTAAGCAGAAAATAAAGGTAATGACAGAAGAGAAGCGTTTTCCCATTAATTAAGAGATAGGCAAATTAAATAAAAGCCTGACTATTTAAGTGACCATTTCATATTCACCAAGTACATCTAAGAGTACAGTCACTTTCTATGGTTCCTTGTACACTTTCAAAGTACCACTACCCAAGTCAAGAACTCTTAACAGGAGAAGAGGTAAGGCCAATAGAAATGTACCTTTCAAAATTCAAAGTCAACAGCATTTTTAAATGATCAAGCTAGAAATTGCACTGCTGTCCTTAAAAAGTTATACTGTCCCTTCTCAAGCAAAGAGATACTTAATCAATCATTTCTTAGCAATAACGGCCGCTTATTCTCTATTTCAGAACATCTTAACAGAGATTCTGACCAAAAGAACATGGCAAAATTGAGATTGTCTTAAATAACTTCTCTTTCTTTTCATGAAAAGAATGCCTGATTAAAGTATTACATTATACTTTAATTCCAAAACTCTAGGAGTATTTCTCTACCTTTTCTTAGTTATCTATTTTTTTATTTATAAATATTTTCAATTGTCATTTTCTTTCTGTTTGCTAATAACGAGAAGATGCAATAAATACTAAATAATAAGCAGAGACTATATTGAGACTTTATAAATCTCTCTAATAATAACAATGAATCTGTGTTTGTATACCCTCTATTCCTGGAACTGTCTAGTAGTGTGAACTAAATTCAAAGACATCTATACAAAATCGTAGATCACTAATTCTCTACTGTTAGTTTCTGTGAGTTCCATCCCAAAACTCAGCTGATTAGTACATTTGTGAAAGATCATCAGTTGGTACACTAGGGTGAGATGCTTCCTTTTACATTAACAGCACTCCTGGTATGATCTACCAACATTAACGATCACACAGCACTGTCTAAACCGGTATCAAAAAGTAGTAGAAAAAATCAAGGAATATAATATTTTATCTTGAAGAGATCTTTGCATTGTTCTTCAGTCAGGAGAAGTTCAGTCTGTCTCTGAAAATGCTAGTCATCCACTGTTAATATTACTAATATTTACTGATGCATCATTTTTACACTTTCTTAGTATCTACATCATTTTGTCCAGACTGATTTCACTGAGAATAACTCCCCAAAAAAAAAGATTATCTTTATGCATTTTACAACCTTTATTCTGTATGTGAGACTCCATCAACTCTAGTTACAGCAAGAAGCCCTCCTGACTTCTCTCAGGTTAGCAGATGACTTCTGTTTCACTTTATTTAAAATAAGTGAGATTCATAATGGAGCTTTGGAAAACCTAGTCTGAAAATTCGCTTAAATTATGTAGTCAGTGGTTTTGGGGCCAGCCTTTTTAAAAGTAAATCCTATGCTACCCTTCAAAAAAAACTATGCTCATTCCCCACAGAGAAGAGAGATGAAAGAGGGAACCCTTCTGCTAATTGTTAACAAAAACAATACACTTCTCTCACAAGTGCAGGGGTAACAAAGGAGCTTCTGTGGTTTAACTATCTTCTTGCAAATTAATACCTGACAGGGATTACCAAAACCAGAAATCATTCACTATTGGCCCATAGGAGGTTGGATATTCCATTACCTGAAGCAGAAAAGATATACCAGATTATAAAATGTATGTTTCCTAAGCACAGAATTTACTTTAAAAATAGGTAGTATACTATCACTGCAGAAACACACAACATATGGGCCCATTTCCCAATTAATTATTTTCTGGCTATAGTGTTAAAATGTCCTTGGCTTCACCTTACACACAATCATTCCAGCTGGTTATTATCTACCTGGAAAGAGACCAAAGAATCTCAAGTGTCAGTATTCTACAGACATGTATGTCTGTCCATATTTTTTGTTTTTTGTTGTTTTTTTTTTTTTTCATTTACTTCACTTTCATATTGCTACAGTTAAAAGAAAAAAGTCTTACTACACACAAAGCGTGTAGTAGGAAGTGGAAAGATTTATTCTCTTCTATTGTTGTAACTTAGCATACCTGGAGTGCAGGTGATAAGTGGAGTGACAAGGAACCTTCAACATGCCTTTACTGAGAAGGATTTATTCAATGTTACTGACATTGGTTTTATTTTTTTGTATTCCTATTTAATTCAACTGCTTCTTTGTTTTATGCAAATATATGGAAAAACATAGAAGTCTTCAGAAGTCAGAGCTGGAACAAAGTTATTGATTGATGGTGTATCTGTATAGAGTTAGGAAGATAAAATAAGAAAATATCCCTGAATCAAATGGATGTATCAGTCACCTGTACTAAATCTGCAGGTCAACAGGTGGAAAGCAAATGGCTTTTCTCATTTGCACTTCTGCAAGAAGCCATAGGACAGGTGGGAGACAACACATGTAAACAAGTTAATCCTAATGATATCTTAATTGTAAAAAAGATATTATCTTCTCATTAATAGGTAATTGACCAAAATCCAACAGTTTCCCCCCAAGTACAAGTGCACACGGGTGTCTTTCCTCAGTGAATTGTCACAAGTTTAGGCCAGACACCAAGTTGTCAGTTCTGCATGATTTGTTTGGATACTGTACTCCACAACAGCTGTCGGAAATAATACATTAGAACAGCTGTCATGACAGTTACAAGAGCCTGGAATTTTAATTGGACTGGATATTAATTTGGGACGGAGGGAGAGGAGTGGGTTTTTGCTGTTGTGTGTTTTTTGTTTTTTTCTTTTTAACCAAACTTAAGAAATAAATAAAGAACAACAGTCGTCTCTAAGGGATTTAACCTTGGCAAGCAAGGTTGGTTTTTGTTTTCACTAAATAACTTTATTGCAATGGTCTTCATCATATGAGCAGAAACCATTAGTTGATCAAGAAAAGAGGCATTAAGAGGATGCGTGGTGAAAAAGTGGAATAAGTAATTCTTTTCAAATACTGCCTGTGATCTAGAGATAACCTCACAGTATTTTAAGAATTACTCAGAAGGAGTAATTCAGAGGCCATTAGTAACCATCAGCTACAAATAAAGCTGTTAATCACGGCCAAGACCTCAGCACAAATTAATAATAAGCTTACTTTCAGCATCAGCATAGAGTAGCAAGCACAGGAGCACCACCACTGGCCTGACTACGTGCATCATCCGACAGCTTGGCACCAGCATGCTTTGGCAGCCTTGATCTCACTGGCTTAGAAGCCACTGCGAGTCTGTCCAGTCTGAAATTTCAGATGAAATATTTTCAGAGCCTGTGGAACAGATAAGAGAAAGAAGAAGAGAAATATGGTTAGCAGATACAGGGCAGAGATTGATTTTTCTAAACAATCATAATTTGAGGCAAAACAGTTTTAAAAGACAAAAGGGTATGGACAAAAGAACATAAATGACTCATTGCACCTTACTGGTATTTACTAGAAGATGCAATATACAGTACATGTTAATACTGCTCCAACTTTTTCTCAGTGTACCTCTTCTACCATAATCACGCATCTGTCACATTCTGGATCATCTTTTATTTAACAGCAGCTTTTGAATCACAGGAACTGTCATTCTTAATGAAGTATAATACAACACTGGAATACTCATGTTGCAAGAAGAGATTCAAAATGGATTCACTAAACAGAATAACAGCATACTGGGATCTGATGCCCTGACATCTGCTAGGAATAACATACCTAAATCTGCTTCATGAGGTGTTCTTAAAGCTAGACATAAAATAGTAGCATATTGCATAGTTCAACAACTTTCAGAGGTTGAAATTCTTGTTGTGATTTCCTCTAACGATCAGAGCACTATGCCTACTAGTGAAAAAATAAATAAATAAATAAATAAATCCAGCATTGAATATTGAATAAAGGGTTTAGATTCCAAATCACTCCATCTCATTTATTATGATGTTATAATGTCAGTTGAATATCATACACTGGGAGCACTAGAGCTCAAGTACTGGATGTCAAAAAGTAGTGTCCCACTCTTGCACAAATTCATCACTCTGAGCTATGATAGAAATTAAAGAACATAAAAGCACTATTCCTTCTCACAGGGAATACTCGTGATATCCCCAAATAGCCTGACATTGCCACTAAAATACACTGAAATTTAATTGTACTTTTCTAAGGACCTGCAACACACAAACTTTGGCAAGTGTGAAGTTCAGCTTAAGGACAGTAAGGAGTGCATATCTTTTTCATTACTGTGCATGAGTGGCTTCCAAGCATGGAAGATAAAAAACAAAAGGGAGGAAAAAATTACACTAATTACCATTGCACTAGATAGATCTTACAGAGTTGTGGGTGGTATAAAGAGCCCATTTCATAGTACAGTGCAATGCTGAAAGAATCCACACAAGGAGGAAGAAAAGATGTGAGCAGATGTTAGAAATCTACGGCTGCTAGGAATCTTTTTTGTTAAATTCTCTCTTGAATCATCTACAGCTATCAAAAAATATAAACCTAAGAAATCTTTGTAGGCAAAGTGCTGAAGGCACCAGCTCCCACTCTTTCATTGCTACCATCCTCATGCCAGTGTTTCAAATGACAGCAAAGTCCATGAGACATCAGTCCTGTCGGACTCAATTTGTGTCTGTGCAAGCGTATCAGAACCAACTGCTACATAATGATTCCTATGCTATCACAAAGATGGAGATGTATGAAATACACTTCCAAGGAAGAGACAATTTTGATTTTGCTTCTGTTAGACTGCACAAGTTACAAGGGAGACCTACTGTATCTCCGAAGGCAGCTCCCTTAAAGACGAAATCTTATAATTTTATTGGCACGCAAACATGTTGACATGTATTAAACTGAACAGCAAAAACGTGGTGGGTGCTAAGATTTGTATCTGAACCTGCTCCCTTTTGTGGGGGAGGAAGTGAAGAGAAAACAACAGTGATAATTAATGAGAGGACAGAGAAGGGAAAAAGGTGACCAAAAAGGTGCTTGCTTGTTTTACATAACTGTTTTTTAACAGGGCATTGGAGGTGATTTTCTCACATTCCAAACACTCCTACTAAATGAAATGTAGTAGGTTTTTCCAATTAAATGTAATAGGAAAAACAAAACAAAACAAATACAAAACAAAACAAACAACAAAAACAAACAAAAAAAACTATCTGCCTAGGCAAAAGAAAAAAAAAGAATTTTATATATCTCATGACAACGATATGTAAATATCTACAAATGCAAATATCTGGAGAATAAGGGATGTATCACAAAATCCAGCAAAGAAAAGGTGACAAGAAAAAGTAGTATTTTTTTGTTAATTAAAACACAAAGTCCATTCACTCACTGTAAATGCACACATACAAGCACTTAGGAATACTGTACTCATTGTCTCTGCTTTCAACATGATCATGCAAGCCAAAGTTTAGTAGTTTCTTTCTTTTCTGGTCCTGAGTGTCATGGCTTTAGCTAGCCTGATAAACACACTAATAAGGCTTTCAGGAGAATGTCTTCTGTGCAGCTTCCTATTCCTCCATAGCCAACTTATGGTATTTTAGGTCAAGTAAACAGAAGCACTTGAAGAAAGATAGCATAGTGGATCCTTCTTTCTTTCAAGTGAGTTGAAAATATACTGTTAGTAGAGTCATGCAGGTGATGGACTGATAGCACTAGAGAGAAACAACCAAAGACAGGAAGGTACTATCAAGTTTGTCCACACAATTCTGCTTCAGCTTTCTGTTAAAAATAATAATAATAATTTCAGCCAGGACCCCCTGCTGCTGAAAACAGTGCCAGATTTGAGATCGATAATCAGATGGTATGTAGGTCTATACTTTATCTGTGAAAACTGGCACAATTCCTTTCAGTGACTAAATGTAATTAGCAATCACGTATTAACTATATATATAAAGGTACCTTCATAATAAAAAGCTATCTTCAAAGTAAAAAGTTCATCTAAATAAATTAACAATTCTTAAAATAAGAACTCTCTTCACTTTTCCATTTCCTCCTGACAATGGTTTGTTACATCCAGAGTGGAGTACCAGAGATAGTGAAAACACAGAGAGAAATTGCAGCATGGGATTTTACTACATTCTTCCTCAGACAGTCAACATGTGTCTACCAGGATAAACCAACAGGGAGGTATTTTCTCAGCAGCCCTTGTTAAAACATCCACACTGTGCAAGTGCAGAAAGATGGGGTTTCTCCTTTATGGCAAACAGATCACAACAGTTATGAAGAGATCAACAGCTATTACAAAAATAATAAGAGGTGTTTTTATTTAGGATGATTTGTGCCTAAATTGCATAAATAAATTACTGCCATATTAAGTTCTCTAAAAAAAAAAAAAAAAAAAAGACCCTTACTTTGAAACACAGTATCTCTAAAAGAGCTAGTTTTGAATTATTTTTTTTTTTTCCCCACAAGAGTTATTTTGGTTCTTTTCCTCATACAAATTAGTTGTTAATACAAGGGTGAAAACTAAATGGTGGAACTAGGTAATATATCTATCTGTATCTATCATTAGCACATAACTAAATATGAGGATAGATGTTCCCTTATTAGTTATATCTATCAATAGAATCAATAAAAGCTGAGACGTCCACCCCCCAGACTCTCAAATGCAGAGACACAAAAGAATTCCAGTGGGGACAAGGCAGATGACAGCACCAAGGTATGTGCACATGCACCTCTTTAGAAGGATCAACTAGACAAATGAAGTATCTGAAGAGCACAGGGATGGTGTCAGATATGCAGGGGTAGGATTAGGAAAGACAAGGCACAGATGGAACTGAGCTTGGCAAGGGATGAGAAGAATAGCAAGAAGGGATTCTATAGGTACATTGCTCAGGAAAAAAAAAAAGAAGGCCAGTGAAAGTGTATACTCTCTGACAGATGAAAAGGGAGAACTGGTAACAACATACATGGAGAAGGCTGAGATTCTCAGTAAATTCTTCGCTTCAGTCTTCACCACCAGTCAAGCTTCCCACATCTCTCATTTCCATGAAACTGTAGGTGAGGGCTGGGGGATCAAAGTCCCTCCCACCATAAGCAAAGAGCAGGTTCAAGACCACTTCATGAAACTGAACAGGTACAAGTCTTTGGAGCCTGATGACATGCAACCCAGGGGTCTGAGGGAACTGGTTGACGTAGTAGCTATGCCACTCCCCATCATATCTGGAAAGTCGTGGTGGTCAGGCAGAGTCCTTGATCTCTAGAAAAAGGGAAACACCACTCCCGTTTTTAAAAAATGAAAGGAAGACCCAGGGAACTACAGACCAGTGAGCCTCACCTCTATTCCTGGCAAGATCATGGAAAAGATCCTCCTGGAAGTAGTCAAGGCACATGCAGGACAAGGAGGTGATCCACTGGGACAGCCAGCGTGACTTCACCAACAGCAAATTTTGACAGAAGGCCACAATCTGGTGGCCTTCTGTGATGGAGTGACTGCATCAGTTGACAAGGGAAGACTGATCGATGTCTGGCCTTCTGTAATGTCTGGCCTTTGACATGGTACCACATGTCATCCTTGTCTCCAACTTGGAGAGATACGGATTTGATGGGTGGACCATTCAGTGAATAAGGATTTGGCTTGAAAGCCATACCCAGAGAGTATGTCCAGAGCTCTGTGTCCAGGTGGAGGATGGTGATGAGTGGTGTCCCTCAGGGGGACTGGATCTGGTACTGCTTAGTATCTTTATCAATGACAAAGACAATGGGATCGAGTGCAGCCTCAGCAAGTTTGCAGGTGTCATTAAGCTGAGTGGTGCAGCTGGCAAAACAGAAGGAAGGGATGCCATCCAAAGGGAACTAGACAACATTGATAGTGGGGCCATGTGAACCTAATGAGGTTCAACAAGGACAAGTTCAAGATACTGCACACAGCTCAGGGCAATCCCAGACATGAGTATACACTGGGAGAAGAACTCAATGAGAGCAGCCCTCCAGAAAAAGACTTGCAGGTTTTGGTGGACAAAATCTGAATATGAGCCAGCAGTGTGGGCTTGAAGCCCAGAAGTTCAACTGCATCTTGGGCTGCATCAACAGAGGACTGGCCAGCAGGTCTGAGAAGGTGATTGTCTCTCCTTGATTTGTGTTAGAGAGCAGGGAAAACGTCTCAAAAGAGACTTGAACACAGACAAAAAAAGAAGACAAAGCATATGTAGAGAGGAATGGAAATAAAGTTTAAGCATGAAAGCATTACGAAATTTTGGAATACAGGAATGAGAAGATATGAGTGCTGCTTAGTGCTACTAAAGATAGGATTTGCAGTTCAGCTTCTGTAAGTTTTGAAATTATTCAAGTAGAATTTTAGTTCAGAGCTATCTTTGGTCTTTGACAAGAACCCCTGGGAAAACAACTGGATAGTTCTTACTTTTTTTTTTTATTTATTTTTTTTAAAGTGTTCCTTTAAGAAGCAGTATGCACAGATTGAAATAGAAGAATGCATTGCCATTCTATTGCTACGCTTCATTTATCACATCCACAATCTTAAATTACATCCATTCCCTAGTCACTGATTTCTAATACCATACATATGCAAGTGAACAGATACAAATAAGAAATTTCAAAGATTACTAGAACCAAGCCAAGTAACACACACCAATACTTCAAATCTTTGCATATCAACTAAGATCTCTCCGTTAAGAAGAAAATAAACAGATTTCATAGACAAATCTTGGCTGCAAATAACTGACTGGCAGCTAAATCATTACTGGGGAAAAAAAATGCATAAAAAATGCAGCTCAGAAGCTGTTTAACCAAAATAAATTCTGAAATACCTCTGGGTAAAGAAATGTCTTCTAAAGGGAAAATAATACATTTTCCATAGTTCTACATTTATTTTGCTCTTTTATTGATTAAACATGAAAAAGTTTTCATAGATAATGCTGTGCTTCATTCTGGTTTTATTCTTAAAAAAGCCAAAACACAAGGACATGATTAAGGAAATTTAAAAGACAGCTCAGAATCACAGAATCATCTAGGTTGGAAGAGACCTCCAAGATTACCTAGTCCATCCTCTGACCTAATACTAACCAGTCCTCCACTAAACCATATCACTAAAGTCTACATCTAAATGTCTTTTAAAACCTCTAGGGATGGAGGGATGGTGACTCAACCACTTCCCTGGGCAGCCCATTCCAATGCCTCACAACACTTTCAGTAAAGAAGTTCTTCCTAATATCCAACCTAAACCTCCCCTGGCGCAACTTTAGCCCCTTCCCCCTTGTCCTGTCACCAGGCAGTGGGAGAATAGACCAACCCCCACAGCCTCCTTTAGTGTACTTACAGAGAGCGATAAGGTCACCCCTGAGCCTCCTCTTCTCCAGGCTGAACAAACCCAGCTCCCTCAGCCACTCCTCGTAAGACTTGTTCTCTAGACCCCTCACCAGCTTTGTTGCCTTTCTCTGGACTCTCTGAAGCACCTCGATGTGCTTCTTGTAGCGAGGGGCCCAAAACTGAACACAGTACGCGAGGTGCGGCCTCACCAGAGCTGAGTACAGGGGGACAATCACTTCTCTGGACCTGCTGGTCACACTGCTTCTTACACAAGCCAGGATGCCGTTGGCCTTCTTGGCTACCTGAACACACTGCTGCCTCATATTCAGCTGACTCTCCACCATCACTCCCAGGTCCTTCTCTGCCAGGCAGCTTTCCAACCACTCCTCTCCCAGCCTGTAGCTCTGCTTGGGGTTATTGCACCCCAGGTGCAGGACCTGGCACTTGGCCTTGTTGAACTTCATGCAGTTGACCTCAGCCCATCGGTGCAGCCTATCCACATCCTCCTGCAGAGCCTTCCTGCCCTCAAGCAGATCGACACACGCACCTAACTTGGTGTCATCTGCAAACTTGCTGAGGGTGCACTCGATCCCTCATCCAGACAATTGATATAGATATTAAAGGGGACTGGCCCTTGTACTGAGCCCTGGGGGACTCCACCAGTGACCAGCCTCCAACTGGATTTGATTCCATTCACCACAACTCTTTGGGACTGGCTATCCAGCCAGTTTTTAACCCAACAAAGCATATGCCAGTCCAAGCCAAAAGCAGTCAGTTTCTCGAGGAGAATGTTATGGGAAACACTGTCAGAAGCCTTACTGAAGTCGAAGTAGACCACATCCAAAGCCTTTCCTTCATCCACCTAGCGTGTCACTTTATCACAGAAGGAGATGAGGTTTGTCAAGCAGGACCTGCCTTTCATAAACCCATGCTGACTGGGCCTGATCACGTGGTTGCCCTGCAAGTGCCGCATGGTGACACTCAAGATAATCTTCTCCATGAGCTTCCCTGGCACTGAGGTCAAACTGACAGGCCTATAGTTTCCCGGGTCTACCCTCCGGCCCTTCTTATAGATGGGCATCACGTTTGCTAGCCTCCAGTCAACTGGCACCTCCCCTGATAGCCAGGAGCAGCTTGTCCACCTCCTCCGCCAGTTCTCGCAGTACCCTTGGATGTATCCCATCCGGCCCCATCGACCTGCATACATCCAAGTGCTGTAGCAGGTCGCCAACCATTATTTGGTGATTTATGAGGGTCACATTCTGCTCCCCATCCCCTTCCACCAGCACAGGGTGCTGGGTATCCAGAGAACAACTGGTTTTGCCGCTAAAGACTGAGGCAAAGAAGGCATTAAGCACCTCAGCCTTTTCCTCATCTCTTGTAACTAAGTTTCCCTCTGCATCTAGTAAAGGATGGAAGGAAGCTTGCTTGTGTGTTCCAGATCTTAGTCTCATCAGTCCCTGGATATCAGTATACCTTAGCGCTCCTCTATCATTTCTGAATTTCTCTATTATAGCTATTCCAGCACGACTGAATACTCGGCTAGAACAGCAGGTTTCTGATCTCAAGAAGGCCTTTGAAATATACCAATACAAAAACACTATTGAGTGACAGGAATGGTTGGAATTTTGATTATATTAAACAATTCTAAAATTATATTCAACCTGCTTTTACGTTGTAATTCTGTCTGGGACATCAGCAAGCACTCTTCTGTTACCATGTAAAATAGAAAATAAATGACTTTGCAATGAACAAAGAAATGAAGAAAATAGACTAATGAAACTAATATAATGAATAAATGAATTACATGACAGCAAAGCACATTAAAAATCACATGAGAAAGCTCCTCATTTAGAAAGTTGTTCCTTTTTTTATACACTGAAATACCAATGTTCATGTGTAACCTTAAACCATGCAGAGAAAACCCTGTCTAGCCTGATCGTCATATAGCTTCATTCACGTTCTAAATTACCAACTATCAATTACAAAATGCCAACTTGTAAGCTGTCACGTATCTCACCCCTGAAAAAGCTCTGACACAGTAGTCACTTCTGCAGATTATCTGCTTTTCTTATCCATGATGCACAAACAATTTACTAGAGCATTTGGTATTCTTTACTCTGTGTGTCCCAAATAACAGATCAAATATATATATATATTTATTATGCTAGAAATGCTGCACGATGTATTCCTGAGGGAAAATATTGTAGAAAAAACATATAATGCTATCTGTTCATGCATATTAAAGCAATCTATTGTTGAGAACCAACACTGAAAAATTTAAAACATGTTACAAAGCCACAGATAGGAACTTGAGAGACAAAATGAAATATCTCCTTCTAAGTCTTCTGCAGAGGTAGGTTGTTTATACAAGCCAAGAACTGTCCCCAATGTATTTTTGGTAGGCCAAGCTGATTTACTATGCTGGAGAGTTTTATATGATTGAAGACCTTGACTGGCTCAGGACAATGGAAATTTTGGTGCTGATTTATGGGGGTCAGGATTCTTTCTTGTATATTCAGGAAATACATATACACACCAATAGAAAGGATGATTGCCTGAAAAAAATAAACTCTGTCAATACCTCAAGTCTTGACTCCTCACACTGAATAATACTGTAAACTATTTAGCTGTGGTTGCGTTGAAATAGTCTAGTTCTAACTTTGCTTATATTCCTTCTGGCCCTTTTTCAAAACAAACAATCAAACAAAAAGGAACAACAGTTTAAAGCTACTTTTATTTTGCTTTAGGTGTAAAAATAAGTATCTTGGATAATCTGTATTATTATATGTTTCCTCCAACAACAGAAAATAAACAATACATCCTGTAGAATATCTTTTTTTTTTTTTTTTTTTTTTTTTAAGAAAAGATAAACAGTAGCCTAGAATATAGCAAATCTAGCCTTTTACCTACAGGGTGATTGGTATTATTTACCTCAAAACACTGGTTTAAGAACAAATACAATAAGTATTTCTATGCAAAAACCTATACAGACTGGTTTTCTTTTTGGTTTTGTCTTCTGTTTCAAAAGAAGAAAAACAGAAACAGCAATCACCAGGCTATTTGCCATAGCCAGTTAGCTTAAGTCTTCCCCTACTTGCCCTTGCTGTGCTAAAAAGAAAACAAAAGCAAATGAAAAGCACAAACACATGAACTAACAAATAAAAATAACAGAAACCTACCTCTACATTACTTGTACAATGCTGGAGCTGCATGGCTACCATCTTTAGTATACGTGTGTGAGACACATACCAAAATGTTCTTAAAACATGGGCTATGTACCACAGACTCATCAGACACCCACAGGAGAAGGGACAGCAAAATCAGCAGTTTGTGCTCCCAGCACAGCATCTCTGTGCTCCCAGCCACAGAACTGCACCACTCCTATAGGTTGTGGCTAGGCTGGTGGATTAGCACTTGAACTCAGGGTTCGCTGTTGCTGTCAGACTCAGCATCTTTCTTCAGCTTGCTTCCTCCCAGAGATACAGGTGTTGACTACCTAGCAATGTAAATGAACCTATAGTCTCACTGCTATGCGTATGACACAGGCTTGACAACTTTCCATATATCTAAAGAGCCATCTTTGGTTTAGAAGAATTTGGCTTCTTCTTAGTCTTTTCAGCATGGGAATTGTGAAATATTAAGGTTGGGCCTTGTCTTTAGGATCTGGCACTGCTGAAGCGTACTGTGTACTGCAAATACTAAAAACTATAGGTATATTCTCAAGTCTGGAGCTAGCAGGTCAAATCTGACTTCAACAGTGCAACGCATCTTTTCTCTATTATATTATTCTGCAAGTTCTTCCTTTATGACTTTTCTTTTTCCTTTTCACTTTATAGTTTTGTTTCAGTACTATCCAATATACTTGTTGCCTAATCAGATTGAAGCATGACTGACTGAGACAGTGAATTTGCAGTACACATAGGACAGTAATCCAGCTGCAGCTAGCTTAGCCTGACTGCACTTTATTATACTGTTGCTGATGGCAATAGAATTGTATCAGAGGAAGAGATGGAGAGCTGGAATAGTTATTTTTCAAAAGTAGTTGGCATTATGAAATGATTTGATAAAAAAGTACAAAAACTTCCTGAAGCAATAAAAGCACTATGCATTTCCCATACTAAGATATGACATAACAGCACATAGTAGTCCACAGTTCCCCCTTTGGAAAAAATGAAGATGAGAACTACAAACTGTTACAAGCAATATTTTTTTTTATACTCTGAGGAAAATCAAAAGTAATGTTATGCACTCTGAAAAAGTTAAAAGTCAACAAAATATTATAGATATTTTAATTGTCAGAAGCTTACCAAATAAGCAAAGAACCATCTGGTACCCAAACAAATCTACTAATGTTGACAGGCCAGTTTTCATATAAAATAATATCCTTTGCAAAATCTTCAGCAGGGGCACACAGCATGGCTCAAAATATTGTTTTCTCTATAGTACGTGTTGAAAACTAACATTTATCTGTAAATAGTAGAAACGAGTGGCTTGGAAGGCCACTTAAAGTGCTTTGTAAAAAAAACAGCTCAATCCCCCGCATGTCAGAAGTGAAAACCAGAAGGAAAGGGGATACTCCCACAGACCTCTTGTATTCGATTTGGTGAAAACAGCTAAGAACAACAACAAAAGATTTCCATTGTAGAATTTCCTGTTCTAACAATCTACCCACCAGAGAACATCTTTTGACATTTGCAATGTATTCGTTCATTATTAACTTATTACCTGAATCTGTAACTATAAAACTCTCAAGAAATTTATTTTGCTCTTAGTAACCAAAAAGCTTTGCTAAACAAATCATATACTCAATCTTCAATGATTAATTTCAAAGAACCTAACAATTATCTGGTTCTATTGTCACGTTAATTTAATAAATTGCAAAACAATAATCCCAAAGCACACATTACCTAACATTTCTCCCAGAAAAGATCATCATTGAACTGGAATGTAATTCCTTCCATGTTCAGCATCTACAAGTCATTCATACATTAAAGATTCCAGAATTTTGAAAAAAAAGCTGAACCTAATGATTGAGAAGTATGTAACTTCTGGATAGGGAGTTTGGTAACAGTAATTACACATGAACTGTTTTACAATTTGCTGGCTCTGGCATTTAAGGGGAAGGTTTCCAAACCTTTTTCACTCTTGAACTGGTTATATTTGTAACTGCATAGCATGCTTTACTAGAATTCACTATTGATGCTTTTATGATGGATCAAGAAGAAAATAAGAGGTACCAAAAAGATACACAAATCAGGAAGTAAGCTGGATATTAAGTGCTATATTGCATGATCACGTGCTCAGCTAACAGATGATAGATGAGAGATAGATTCACAGTTGAGTATATAATAAGATCTGGTAGTATCCAAAACCAAAATCCTACAGAATGTCAACGATTAATTTTCAGAAAACTCTTCTTCTAGGCCTACCTCTCATATCTTTCAATCACGTCTTGTTTCTCTCAACCCTAAATAAATAATCCTCTGTCTCTCTCTTCCCCCCAAAAAAGTTCATGGAAACAGCCTAGCAAGTAACAGCTGACAATATAGCAAACAAAGTAAATGCTGGTTTAAAGTTGAAGTGCTGTACTGACATCCAGGGAAAGACATTTCCATCTGTCATTGTAACCGTTATACACTTGGTAGTGTGCAACCACCCTGATTTTGCAAGAAAGCCATGATTCCCACACTATTGTAACATACTCATTATGATACTTCTGTCTCCAGCCTCTGAGTCTGAGAGTCATACAGGTTAACTGGAGGAAATTATGCAAAACATTAATTAGTACAATAGTAGTCATTTTCATTCTCATTACCTACCAAAATAAACACTACATTATTGTGAGAAAGAATAAATTTGAACTGTATTCTATGGAGCTATGGAAATGCTGTTGCAATAGCAATTGTGCACAGTGGCCTGGACCACACCAATTTTAACAGGTGACAACACACTGAGCAGCAGTGGTTTTCCCCTTCACTACTTAAGTAGTTCCATCCTGCCCAAAGCAGTATATATAATACTGCTTTATATTCAACACATTTCTCACAAGTTCTGACTATGACATGCTTCTGAAACAGATAATCGTCCTTCTTGTGCCTTTCTTCTTAAATTAGGAATACAAATCAGACATAAAACTACTGTAAATAAATAAATAGATAAAATAACAAACTGCAGAAACTGTTGTCAGTCTGTCTTAAATAAATAGTCAAAAGGCAAAGAAAGAAAATAGGCTAAAAATAGCACACAAAAGGGAGTTTATTATTCTAATTATGATTTTTTACCTTTTAGAAAAGATGCATAGCTGAGAAAATGATAATGATGGTGTTTCAGATTAGAGCTGTCATTCAGAACGCTTTATCTTAGCACGACAAAACAGTAGTAGTAGTAGTAGTAGTAGTAGTAGTAGTAGTAGTAGTAGTAGTAGAAGTAGTAGTAGTAGTAGAGTTATTGTTATTATTATTATTATTAAGCCATAAAAAGAGCAATGCAGCTACTGACCGGCAAAGCACACCACCTGCGCAGCAAGGTTTCAGAACACACACACACAATCTCAAAAACCACAGATGTGGAGAGTTTAAAGTTTTATCAAAAGGTTGAACAGACATTCCATCTACCTTTGGGACACACACCTCATACTTGCCAGGAAAGATTCTGTTTTTCTGCTTTTTCCCTCTATTTATTGTTGGAAAGCCATGGTCTGTGAACATATGGCATTCAAACTAAAGAAGTTTGAAAGTTGAAAGCTTAGCTTTCAACTACACACTTCCTTCTATTTTGCCAAAAACTAATTAAATATATAATAAGTGTTCATCCAGGTGGCTATCAAATCTATCTATCTATCTATCTATCTATCTATCTATCTATCTATCTATCTACAGAGAGAATTTTGCACTTTTGCTGTGTAACAGATAATAAAATACAAAAATGTTATATACTACGATCTCAAAAATCTGAATCCTGCTAAGATATCACACAGCAATTTTAAGCCTTCATGCATTCTTATCAACAGAACTTTCAAGGATTCATTTTACCTTACTTCTCTCACCAGAACATGATATAAAATCCTGCTTATGACATGGGAAGGACATGTGCCATGTCCCTCTGTGGAATTCCCTGGCTTACTAATTACCACAAGGGCTCATCCCAGGCACTGGCAGCCAGAAGCCACCATGCTCCTCCTGCAGAAAGATGCCACCCATGTAAAGCAGGTCTACAGGTGAACCACAACTTCCACAGCCACACAAGTAAACAGTTTTTGTTTGTTTGTTTGTTTTTCTACTTTTCCTTCTGGTGCTGCAGTAGCAAATTCATATTTTGTGAAGTCAGATCAGCAATGTAATACAAAAACCAGTAGGTATTCCTGAACTAAAATTTAAAATTACACCTGACGTGCCTAATATGCTCCTTAAAATTTCTTCCTCAGCATAACCCTCAATTACTGAAAAAAAAAAAAAAAAAAAAAAGATTGCTGAAATAAAAGCTGATAGACTTTTCACAGATGTAATAAATTGTCAAAATGTTCTTCCAAACCATCTTATTTAAAAGTATAGAAAGTCAGACAGTAATTCAGCCTGGAACAGTAGCTAGAGAACATAAAAGAACTTTTTTTTTTTTTTTTTTTTAAACAGAGATATAAATAGTGATTGCAGAAAAATAGCGAGTAAAAATATATCAGAAGATTTTAATATTACACAAAACATTAATATTTTTAAACAAAAGAGAACTCAAACACCATAAGAAAAAAATAGAACAGTTATGGATGATCTTGTAAATTGTGAGATTTATAAGATACATCTCATGAATTTTTATGTATTCAGTATTTTATATATCTACAGTTACCTGCATAAATCTTTTATTTGGATATTTCCTAAGCACATCCATATTATAGGTTGTACACAATGGAAAGCAATGGTACTTTGTTGATTTGGTTTAATTTTTATTTATTTTTTATTACTATTTTTTAAATATTTATTTAGCAATGTGGGAAAAGTGTTGTTTAATATTTATTTTCCAGGCTCTGTGTCAGGTACTTGTATTCTAGAATTCTAAATAAAATTTCAACAAAAAAAATTCAGAGGAAGTTGCAAGTAATGATTCTTTAGAAAAGAAGACAAGAAACAAAATAAAAAACTCACCAATTACAAAAAGAAAACAAGAATCTTCCTAGATGAAGCTTGTTTTTAAATGTTTTTTATACTGACGACAAAGCATCTACTTTTTCACTGCAACCAAAGCCTAGGAGATGAGCCCTGAAGAGAAGTTCTACATGGAACACTGTAATGCACCTTGTGGGAGTTTCATCAATCACAACAGAAATGCTTGAGCAACTAATCATAACCCGGTAAAGTTTCTGCAGTGTTGTTATTATAACTGTTATGTATCTGGATGTGAGTGCTGTCCCAGGAGTATTGTTCTGGATTGATTAGCATCTTTATAATGAAATGCTCAATTACATCTTTGAAATAGGTAATTATAAAAGGAGTGTGTATTTTCCAGTTAGGGATTTTGTTGTGATTTTTTTTTTTTTAATTATCAGTGCATGAAAGGCAACTGTAGAAGTTCTCACTGCACTGTTGCCTCTTTGGAAAGAAACTACGTTTTGTTTTTCTCACTATGCATAAGCTAAATTGAATTTCTAGTTATGACTGGTATGGGAGTTTTATTTTCAACTGTCAGGGTGTGCAGCCATCTGTAACCAATTTTTCAATATTTTGAAAAGCCTCATTTGAAGTACACAGTTGTGAATGACTTAGGGACACAGTCATTAGTCAACAGGGAACTTTCAAAATGCTTTTCAACTTTATTTCTTCAGAGTAAAAGAAAGAAAAAAAAAAAGTATAGAGAAGACTATGCAATGGATATCAGCATAGCTTAAGTAACGTCAGTAAAAAAGGCAAACAGGAAATTTTGGGGCATGTCTGACTTCAGGCTCATGTTTCAGACTCTTATGTGTGCCATTGTATTTTGAAAACAGCTGCATCATCTAATCTTGTCGAAACCAATTTATGCCAAGAAAAGCAACTCATTTTAAAAAAAAATAAAAAATAAAAAAATTTCTCAAGAGTTAAGAGCATCTGAGGGGGTGGGGAAAGTGATTTTCATTTCAATGGTCAGCAGTCAGGAGAAAGTACTATAAATATTTCCTTTCTTTTCCTTAGTACTGTGCATGTTGCAGTATACCATTAATTTTAAAACACGCTTTCTACTTAGGAGAATTATTCAGATGTTGAGATGATGGCTTAGTTTGCCTACATCAAATGCTAGAAGGTACACTACTGACAGAATTACGAATGCATTTATTTATTCAATTATTCATTTTTAAATGAGGGTAACAGCAACAATTGGATTAACAGAAAATGCAAGGATTTCTTTCAAACAATCTTTAACCTTTGGATATCCAGAGCCAGAATTCTTCAACACAATCCTCTGTCGTATCACAGAGTCACAGAGTTACAGAATTTAAGGCGTTGGAAGGGACCTTGAAAGATCATTGGGTCCAACCCCTCTGACAAAGCAGGCTGCCCAGGTAGGCGTCCAGACGGGCCGTGAATATCTCCAGAGAACAAGACTCCACAACCTCCCTGGGCAGCCTGTTCCAGTGCTCTGTCACCCTCACCATGAAGAAGTTCTATCACATGTTGGTGCGGAACTTCCTGCGCTCCATCATGTGGCCATTACACATTGTCCTGTCCCAAAAAACACTGAAAAGAGCTTGGCCAAATCCCTCTGTCTCCCACACTTAAGATATTTATACACAGCGATGAGATCCCCTCTCAGTCTTCTCTTCTCCAGGCTGAACAGACCCAGGTCTCTCAGCCTTTCCTCATAAGGAAGATGCTCCAGGCCCCATATCATCTTTCAGCCCCCCTCACTGGACTCTTCCTAGGAGACCCCTGTCTTTTTTGTACTGTGGAGTCCACAACTGAACACAGTACCCTTGGTGAGGCCTGACCAGGGCAGAATAGAGGGGGAGGATCACCTCCCTTGACTTGCTGGCCACACTCCTTTTAATGCACACCAGGATCCCTTTGGCCCTCTTGGCCACCAAGGCACACCGCTGACTCATGGTCAACCTGTCATCTACCAGGACCCACCCCCGCAGAGCATTACTGCTCTGCAGAGCTCCCCTCTAGCAGGTCGCCCACCAGCCTTTACTGATACGTGCGGTTGTTCCTTCCCAGATGCAGGGCTCTACACTTGCTCTTGTTAAACCTCATTTGGTTTCTTCCTACCCATCTCTCCAGCTGGTCCAGGTCTCGCTGAATGGCAGCACAGCCTTCTGGCATGTCAGCCACTCCTCCCAGCTTGTTGTCATTGGCGTACTTGCTGAGGGCAGACACTATTCCCTCATCAAGGTTGTCGATGAAGATGTTGAACAGGACCTGACCCAGCACTGACCCCTGGGGAACACCGCTAGTCACAGGTCTCCAGCCAGACTCTGCGCTGTCAGTCACCACCCTCTGAGCTCGGCCAGTCAGCCAGTTCTCAACCCACCTTACTGTCCACTCTTCTGTTCCACACCTTCTCAGCTTTGTTAGCAGGATGTCATGGGAGACAGTATCAAAAGCTTTGCTAAGGTCAAGGTAAACGACATCCACTGCTCTCCCCCTACCTACCCAGCTGGTGATGCCATCATAGAAGGCAACGAGGTTGGTCGAGCACGACTTCCCCTTGGTGAATCCATGCTGACTACTCCTCCTAACATTCTTCCCTTCCAATCGCTTGGAGACAGCATCCAGAACAAGCTGTTCCAAGACCTTTCCACGGACAGAGGTGAGACTGACTCACCTGTAGTTTCCCGGATCCTCTTTCTTGCCCTTCTTGAAGACCAGAGTGACACTGGCTGTCCTCCAGTCTTCATGCACCTCTCCTGTTCTCCAGGACCTTTCAAAGACGATAGAAAGTGGTTTGGTGATCACCTCTGCCAACTCCCTTAGCACACGTGGATGCATCCTATTGGGACCCATGGATTTGTGTGCATTGATCCCACTCAGATGCTCCTGAACTACTCCCTAATGAACCGGGGGGGGAGCTTTCCACTTCCCAGACCCTTTCTCCTCCGTCCAGGGTCCAGGAGTCCCAGAGATGGAGTCCTTGAAGTAAAGAAAGACTGAAGCAAAGAAAGCATTCAGTATCTCCACCTTCTCAGCATCTCCCGGTACCAGGAAAGCCCCCTCATTCAGCAAGGACCCACATTATCCCTAGTCTTCCTGTTACTGTTTACATACTTAAAAAACAAAAACAAACAAACAAACAAAAAACTTCTTATTATCTTTTATGTCTTTTGCAAGCCTCGTCTCTAGGTGGGCTTTGGCCTTCCTTGTCGCGTCCCTGCAGGCCCTAACAACACTCCTATACTCCCCCCAAGAGGACAGGCCCTTTTTCCACATTTCATAAACCTTCCTCTTCCTTTTGATCTTGTCGATGAGCTCCTTGCTCATCCACGAAGTTTCCTGCCCCTCTTCCCCCATCTCCTACTCTTAGGGAATATAATAATAATATAATAATAGATCTATCTATAGATCTATTAGATCTATCTAATCTATAGATCTATCACTGCTGCCAGCACCAGGACAGAGAGGCTTGTATATACTGTTACATGCAGGACATGGGTTCAAAGACAAAGGGACAAAAAAACGAGATATGCCTGGTGTCTTAAAGAGAAAGTAGATTCCAGAAAAGTGATTTTTTTGAGGTCAACAGAGATAGATGTGATAGTTTTAGATACACAACATCCATCCCCGTTGACATATTAAACAGAAGGATATTGTTAATATTAATATTTGGCTAAAATCAGTAAGCTAGTATTGTTCATAATGCAATTGTTCCCCATTAATAGACAGAGATATAGTAATTCTTGAAGAGCATTACAAACTATTGATCCTTAAAAAAAAAAAAACCAACAAAACCATTGATTTCATTTTTAGTGAGAACTCTAGAAACAAAAGTTACCTCTATCTACCTTCACTTCCCCTACAGTTCAATTATATCTAGTATGTTTACCTAATACTACTTTAATTTCTTTATTTTGAACCAACATAAAATACCAACATAATTTTTGGCCTATCAGCTTTTCCATATCAGCTTTTCTGCTCTGTCATTTGTACTCTTAATTGTGCCACTTACACCTATTCACTGTATACATAAATTATTTTTTGTGTTATCTGTGTATAAAGCAGCCTGTTAGATTGAAGAATACAAAAAAAAATATATTTATTTCGTTCAGCATTTGTACATTTTTGCAAAAAAAAGACCTGGATCCTTATATATCCTGTGAACTCTGGGCACATGTAGTCTGTAAATGTGCCAGTCATCCATTGTAAATTTGTGTACATGAGATTGATACAGGTTTATTCTGTGCATACTGTTGCCCTGCTCTATATTTGAAATCTTACATTACACAGGTCATTTTCTAGGTATTAACACCGTGGAAGCCAGGACTACATCCACAAATCACTTGCCTATCGCCTCTTTGATTCTTAAACACATTGGAACCAAAATAAAGCTTTTACTTTGATCTTTTTTTGTTTGTTTTTGTGTTTTGGCAAGCCATCTCCTTTAAGTATCAAATAAATGGGAATCACTATTTTGATACTGTTTTAGCTAATTAATCTCTTCCTTTTTAACATTATTTTTCTTTCTAGCATATCTGAGAAGTCCAGATATACCAAATGAGTCATCACCATTACTGTACTGCTTCATATGACACCTCCATGTCAAACAGTTTTATTTGAAATGATCTAACAGAAACGCCAAAATTCCACTCACCCTGTCACTAATCTTTCTGCTTTGTATCTTGAATAATGATGTAAGTTTATTTACTGAACACAAACACTTACTATGCGTTCTGGAGGATGGCTTGAATTTATCCATGCACAGTTCACTCTATGCTTCATCTGTTGGTTCTGTGGATTCAGGAATGTGTAATACAATTTGTTCATTTTTATTTGCAAAACTGACTTTATTTCCCCAGGTGAGTTCTCAAATAAGCACATCTATAAGACTGTCCAAGCAACAATTTGGTGTGGAGTTGAATTTGCTATCCAGTAATGGGTAAATGCAAACTGAAATGCAAAACTTTCTCAAATGATTTCAAACAGATGTTCTGCTACCTGCTTTCTTTAAACCTCTCCCCAGAGGTAGAGAGAAGACTTCCTGAAGTTCCTCCAGAGAAAAAAATAATACACTGATACCCAATCATCACACTTAAAATCAACTCATATAATGTTAATCTAGGGTCTCTGCACACCCAAAATTGCCACTGGAATATATTTACAACTGAAATTTCATTCAAAAGAAACTCATCAGAGAAAGTTTAATACCATGTATCATTATCATTATCTGGCTACAATAATTGCAATCCTCATGCAGAAATAGTTGGTTTATGGTATTATTACTCACATTCCCTATTCTTCAATTATTATTTAAAAAACTTAACAATTCTAGGATGGTTTCAATGTACTAAAAGAGTTTTATCACACAGGTACAGTTAAAAATAATCTGCCGACATGCTGTCCTTCTTCATTATTGTCTTACGTGACCTTTTAACTACATTATCATAGCTGTCACACTCAGTGGTTCATACCTTGCCCACACAGTGACACCCAACATGCCCAAAAACCCTTGGAAATTGGGCACGTTTAAAGACATACTATAGAAAATGCAGAATGGAGGACTGTGAAATGATGTTGGAAGAAATTTCTGCTTTAGAGAGTGAAAATCCAGCACACAGAATAGGTATGCCACCTTTCTGTAGAATTGTTCAACTGTGCACAGACACTGGTGTCCAGTCCTGTGCCACAATTTCGCAGTTCATCAGTGGAAGTAATGTGCAGAATGGTTTATTACTGGCTGGGTCTGCAATGAAGCAAATCATGAGCAAGCAGTCTGTGCTTGTTCCTTTCAGAGACAGGATTCTTTCCTGACGTAGTATCACAGGCATCACATTGGTCTCAGGTCCTAACTTCCTGTATGGTATCACATCCCAAACACAGTCACAGCAAGGTCAGCAAACAGATCAAGATGTACTCTTCAGGTAGCTGAGATAAATGGACTCCTCCCTCCAGCACCTCGCAGATGAGTTCTCCAGATCTTGTGTGATGGTTGGCTGTAGCTCTCACCCACTAAGGTACTGGGACAACCTACTAAATACTGTGGTCACATTTCCCCTATACAAAATCAATTGCATATCCACTCTGCAATAAAATGCCAGTCTTCACCACACCCATCATGCAACACATATGCACTGCAAGAAACAGGAATTATCAAACCAACTAATTATCTGACTTGACAGCAGAACCTATGTGATAAACACTTGGTTTGTTGGATTTTTTCTGTTGACATTCTTGAAGATCTCTAAATATGAAAGAATCAGATCTATTAGCAAAACTTTCTGCTGCCATGCTGCAGATAAACAAATTCAATCAGCTCTTATAATGAACTGGAAACTAGAAAGGCAGTATTATCTTTTCCTTAGGGTGATTTCAGCAGATCTCTATTGAGTCAGCTGCTAAAAGAGAATTTTTGCTGATGCACAGAGTGAGTGATGCACACAAGTGCTATGCACGTGGTGAGGTTGTATTTTTACACATAGGTATATTTATTCATATAAATATGTTCAAATTGATAGATGATGTATTTGCTTATGAATACTTCAATCATCAGGGGAAAAAAATACAGAAAAGGCATTTCAGATCAAAACTTTTTAGATCTCTAAAAAGAGACCATGGTTGTGGTTTAACCCCAGCATGACACCACATCACTTGGTAGAATCCTCACCACCACATAGTTGGTCACACAGTCCTATCACAGCAAAGAGCAAGTAGAGAATTGAAAGGAAAAAAGAGAGAAAGGTTGTGCAATTGTTCATCACCAGCAGAACATTTCCCAGCCAGACCCAAGACAGCCCTGGCAAAATTCTTCCTGCTTTTATTGCTGAGCATGATGTTATATAGCATCAAATGAGCATGACATCATATGATACTGGACATCCCTTTGGCCAGCCTGGGCCAGCTGTTCCAGCTGTGCCCCCTCCCAGCTTTTTGCCCATCCCCAGCCTCCTTGATGGCAGGGCAGCACGAGGAGCTGAAATGTCCTTGGCTTTGTGTGAGCATTGCTCTGCAACAACTAAAACATTGCTGTGTTATCAGCACTGTTCTCCTCACAATTCCAGAACAGCTTCATATAACCTGGTATGAAGAAAATTAATTTTATCTCAGCCTAAACAAGCACAGTCATACTAAAATTTCTGTTTGATGATGAACAATGCAGATATAAAGCTAAATTTAAAAGGTATATTACTTGTGTTTCAAGCAAGGAAAACTGGACCGAGTCTGGTAAATATTGTCTACTACACGTGGCACCTAATTTTGGTAGCAGTTTTTTGAGGATTCTCAACAGTGCTTCTGTCATTGCTCTCATTTCAAAGATCATAAATTGTGTATTGATTTTTTTATTAACAGACTGTGAAACGACAGGAGGTGTACAAGAAATGGAAGTGACATGATACAAACAGGTACTTACATTATACTTACATTATACATGTATTTAGCAATTATCCTGAAAATGTTTTTGTAAAACTATAAGGTGCCTATAAATTTATTAAATATTAAACGTATAATGCCACTTTTTACATATGCACTAATAAATAATTTACTATTTATCTTACAAAACTAGTAAGATAAATACACCTTACAGTTTTACAGTTGCATTTTTAGGATAATTGTTAAATATGTTGTGTAGTTCTCACAGACTTCCATTTGGTAAAGACTCTCATGTCCGTATCATTTAATGCTTACGTTCCTCCACAGATTTTTAATGTTTCTTCATATAAGTGAACATAAAAAGTTCCTTAACTCTTCAAAAACTACTCAGAAACATTGTATTATTTAGCAATTTGGAATGCCTCAGATTTTTTAAGGATTTTCTTTTCTTTAAATACCTGTTTTCTTTGCAACTAAAACAGGAAAAGCCTCCAAGATATGGAAATGACCTAAGGGCAAATAAATATTATTTGCCTAAATGGGAAGAGGAAAAAAAAAAAGGATGCATTCTAATTTTATCAGTGGAAGACACTGTGAAAAATATACATTACTACTACTTTGGAAGAAAATAAGTCTCTCATTTGAAATGCCTGGAGTAGCAGTGAAAATTTTATACCTCCCTTTCATTTTGCATTGGTTACTACTTAGCTAGTACATTTGTAAGAACATAAGTCTCTAAAAAGCAGGAATTAATTCCTAGATCAAAACTGGCATGAACATAAAACAGTCTAAGAAGTCATTTATATAATTCTTAATAGATTTATGATAGAATTCAAAACTCACAGGGCCAAAGGAAAGAATTTATTTTGACTTTGCTCTGATTATACTACAATTAACAGAAAAGAAAGGAAAAAAGAAAAAAAAAAAAGCATTTTAAATATCATCCTTTCTTCCCAAAAGCTAATTTATTCTGTAATGACATGGAAGAAAAACTTGAAATAATGTAATTTGTCTATATTCTCCATGTCTAACAAATAAGGAAGGAAAACAACAGTTTAATGACTGTGTAATAATAACAAACAAAAATGTAAAGAACAGAATGTGAACACTAAGCATTATTATTTGTAAAAAATAATTACTATTCATGGGTTTTATTTTGAATCTATGTTTTGTTGGTATTTTTCAAAAAAAAAAATCTCCACATCATTCAGAAAAGTTAAGGGGAAAAAAAATCTGTGGCAAATACATAAAAGCTCATCTTTCTGTTGAAAACAAAAGCTAGAAACCCACAATTCATAAATAATAACAGAAAATGTGTTGGAAGACTGAATTCTGCCATCTTTCTAACTTTGAACAATGCTTTGTTTTATCATAAAGTATGAATTCCATGGTTGGTGAAAGCATGGAAGCTTTCAATACTTATTACAAATCTGCTATAGTTTACCCTTTACTCTGAGAAAAACAGATTTAGAAAAAAAATCCAGAAAATAAGTCTGTGCTCTAAAATTAAAGCTTGAAATTAAGCTGATCAAATTCCCTTATATGTTTTGCAAACACAAATAAGAAATGGTCCTCCAAAACCCCAATGCAGTCCTTTAAAAATTATTTAAAATCATATATACTTTCTCTGCTATTTAACACTATGAATGTTTACAGATGTTTAGAAAAATCTCTCAATATAATGTGTGTCAGAAAACAAATTAAATTTCAATAGCAAATTTTTTAAATAACGTTTTCTTACTGCCTTGAGAGTAAACTCCAGAAATTTCCTATTTAGTTAGTGAAACAAATTTTCAATTTGCAGGAAGTATTTGTACCACTAATGGATTTCATTCTTCATCTACCTGTGCTGAGTTACTTCACATGAATAATGAATATTCTTTTTGGTTTTGTTTCCTATTTATTCTCATTCAAACATTAGTCATATGTGATAACTTACTACCACTGCTTTTCCTGGTCTAAGGAAAGAAATAGGTAACATGCACTACTGTCAAAACCTGGATTAGCAGCAAGCACATATTGCCAAGCACAGAGAAGCTATTGAAGAAAGACATTCTTACAAAAATGAGCTAGCAAGAAACTAAATTTCCCAAATTTGCTGTAGGCCAGGATTTTTATTTGCTTCTGTAACGCAATCTTCAAGCTTAGACAAAGCATTAAAGAGCATCTAGTGACCTTCAGTATTTCAGAAATAAATGCTTCCCCTTGCTATAACTGATGTCAGTCTTCGCTTTTCCTATGAAAATGAAAACAAACAAAGCCTGTATCGTCAAAGCAAACACTTTGGAGAAAGTTATAGGAACAAGCATTAACTCGTATAACAAGCACTAACATTAAATCTTTCCATAAAAGCAGATATTTGAGCACACCAAAATGGCTAAAGGTAAATTATATGAACAAAATGTCTGCTCCAAGTGATTTTAACATAAACTGATTGATATGTAGAAATGTCAGCATTGAAGTATTCCTAACTAATCATTAAATACTTCCTTAAAATACCTCAACACAAACATATCCACACCTCCATCACAAGAAGGATTTGGAAATGTTAGAGCAGGTCCAGAGGAGGACCACAAAAACATCAGAGGAATGGAGCACCTCTCCTATGAAGAAAGGCTGAGAAAGCTTGCAGTGTTCAGCCTGGAGAAGAGAAGGCTCTAGGGAGACCACATTGCAGTCTTTCAATACTTAAAAGGGGATTATAAGAAAGATGGAGAGTGACTTCTTACTAAGAAAATGATAGGACAAGAAGGAATGGTTTTCAACTAAAAGAGGGGAGATATACATTAGATGTTAGGAAGAAATTCTTCTCTTAGAGGGTGGTGAGGCACTGGAACAGTTGGATAATCATAATGCCATACTTAAAAACAACAATAACAACAAAAAATGGCTTTGTAAAAGCCATTTTCAGCCCTGAATTGGTGAATTTCCTGGTGAAAGTACCCAGCACATGAACTCCACAAAATTAATACGTTTGGGGAGCATGGAAATAATCTTCATCAGTAGCTTCCAAGTAGGACATTTTTCTTTCAATCCTGTCATCTCTTACTTGTTCTTATACTTCAATATTTCTAGTAAGATTAACTTTCAATAGGAAATTTATAATGATTGCATAGTTATGCATAGTTTATTTGGGATAGAGAAGAATATATAAGATTTCGTTAAGGATGATTTTCAGTCTTGGGTCTTACTAGATTTATTTTTTTAAGAGATAGAGATTTTCCGACATTGAAGTATCATTACAGACAAAGTACACATTGCTTTGGTATGAAAAGATCTTTAATCAGCCATTTAAGCAATTTGGCCATTTGGACTTCATCCAACTACTATACTTAAAGTTAAAAATAAATCAATCACAATGCAACAGATCTTTATTATTACAGAACATTTCCATGCCATAATAACCATATGGTTACATATATATTATATATATAACCATTATATACATATACACATATATACATATATACATATATATACATATATAATATATATTTATATATATATATATATATATAATATAACCATTATATATAATATATATATTATATTATATATATTTTATATATATAAATTATATATAAAATAATATACACTATATATATTATATATTATATATAAGATATATATAATATATAATATATAATATATAATATATAATATATAATATATAATATATAATATATAATATATAATATATAATATATAATATGTAATATTATATATATATATTATATACATATATATATATTTATCTTAAGACAGACAATATATATAGTTATATATGTATATAATATATATGTTCTGTCTTTGATATGATATGATATGATATGATATGTAATACAATATGGTCTGTCTTAAGATAAATCACAGTTCCCCTTGTAGGAAATCTTGGAACATGCACACTCAATTATATGGTTGTTAAGCAAATAATATAATCATTTTCTTACTCTACTCCTCTCAGCACCTGCAGTACGGTCAGCTACCAAAAGAGAAAACTACTTATGAAAGAAACCTAGTGGTCTAGATCTTCATTATTTTTAAAACTGAAAGGTATTATGAAGAGCTTGAACAGATGTGATGCTAGAGATTAGTTTTCTGGATACTAGGGAGTGCAAAGAAAGCAAAGATAGCATCTTATATCCTTTCTCCCAGAAAAGCTGTAACACATCACATAGGCATGTACCTGTAGAGTACTTCTTAATGCTGTGTTAGATGTATGGTGTATAAAGGTTAAGCACTATGTTCTTATAACAAAAATATGAGCACTGATCTATGTGTCTAAAAACACTCACATTTTCTTGCTTTATGACAGTTACAGAACAATTCTGTAAATTTTAGAAGAAATGATCAGGAAGTTACAGGTGTTTCATTTGTGCTTGCACACAGAAATCAACATAAATGAAGCATCTCTAAAGAGATGTAATCATTTTAAATTTTATATATATAATCAGTACAACTGGGTAGAGATTGCTGCCATAACAAACTAAAGCAAGATCAAGTAAGACAACACTGAAGCAGTCCACAGCATAAAAAAACAACCTGTACAGTGAAAGTGCTGAAGCAAGAAGGCTGCCATTACTCTCTCCAATCTCTTCTAATCTTCCAGATTTTCTCTCTAATCAAAAGAACTCTGCCACATAGTATCACATTTAGTACTATCTTTTTTTTTTTTTTTTTCCAGGACTATTTCTAGAACTCAAAAAAGTAATAAGGGAGTAGGTACATTCTTCACTTTCACGAAGTGATTATTCACTTTGCCTTTTACTTCTTTTGAAAAAAATTTTAATAAAGCTGGAATGTGGATTCCTCAATTTGTTCTAACAATCTAGTAACCTATTTTCTGTATGCATTATAAGACACCTTGTATTGTTTAATAACCTTTTGATAAAAATTGTTGAGTCTTTGCTTTGATAAACAGCACTAGGGCATATTGATCCTACTTTATTCTGAGGAAAACCTATCCTTACCACGTAATTAATAGACTACTTGTATAAGAAATTTGATACTATCTTAAATATCACACTCTACTAAGCCTAGGCAAACTGCATGTGAACAACTACGAATAACTTGGCCATAACGTTAACATTTAGTTTGTTTTTTTTTTATTTATTTTTTAAAGAAACTATGCAACTGAACTTTATGGTTATGAATAACAAGTGTTACACATTGACTGGGGAAGGCACAATGAATTAATCACCAGCTGTGAGACTGGTTTACTCTACTTTTATTAAAGTCAACAGCAAGTTCACTGACTAAAAGGCATTAATGCTGGTGTCAAACATAGATTATAAAAAAGGAAGGCATTTAAAAAAGATACCAGTAAGACTCAATGACAGTTGTTGTTGTTTGTTTGTTTGTTTGTTTGTTTTTCCTGCAAGTACAGTTAGTCGAGCTAGAAAATAGCATAAAATCTTGGCTTTTCAACCTGGAAACTATACACAGGTCAATAGAATTTTCATCCAGCTATTGCAAGTTTCTTAGTATTACAGCAAATGGAAGGTTGAATCAAAACAAGTATTTCTGAATCACCTCACTTGTTCCAAATCATGAGGTTATACAAGATTAGCCAAGCAATTCCAGGGTCTCTTACAGAAAGAATGGAAGTCAAATATTATCTACTAGGAAAAAAATAAAAATACACACATACACAAGCACTTGTATCATCCAATTCTTAATTAGGTAATGTTAAATTGTGGGTCTTGGGGAAGAAACACGGTGGAATAAAGTTCTAAAAGTCCCTACTACACCTGGTTAGCATTTCTCCATTTTCACTTGCATCCTAATAGTCTGCAGAGTAATGCAAATCCTATTATTTCCAAATAGTATTTTGTTAATCTTCTGTGGCATTTTATATAATTGAAAAAGGAAGAAAAAGAATGATCTACACATGCTGATAATACTGAATATCTGTTTAAGAATAGCTGTATCAATATTAAGTGTTACATTTCATCTACTACCTTGCTTATTTTGATTCATTTTCCTCTTTAATATACAGAGAAAACTTCCTCTCATTAGTGTTCAGATGTGAAATCATTTTTTGTTGTTTAAAATAATTTAAATTATTACATTTTATAGTTTTGGCAGCTGCACAATTCCCTCCATACACACTCACATAATCATTATACACTTTGTTGCAGACCAAGCCAAACTGAAATCTAGACTAGGCCAACAAGCATAACATATGAAAGGTTGAAATTCAGCCTGAACATTAGGTAACTGAGGGACTAGAAGCAAGATTCTTTGATGGCGCTCCTACTGCTAGCCACTTCAGCCAATCCTCATATAGCATGCCATTATTTTATGGCCCAAACAATATTAAATGTTCTCAGATATTCTTTGTCTCACTCATCTTGAATACATCAAAATAAACAGACACAGAGCCTTGAATTGATAGTAAAAACTGAATATCATTTAAAGTCAAGATTCCTTTTGACTACAAAACATGTGAATGGGTTTGGGCCCAATCTAACACATCACCTACTGAAATTTAAGTGAAAGAGCATCCTCATTCAATAAGCAATACAATGGGGTCGTAAAATGTAATAGTCTAATTTCATAGTACAACCACAAGTCTTTTGCATATTCATTAATGGTTAAAAAGCGCAACCAACAAACACATACAAACTGCTGGTGTTGTAAAAATATGAGGCCTGGTTCTTTAACACAATGTTCTTTACATAGCAGAAGCCAATAAATCTTTCAGAGAACAAAATATTAGACAGACTTTTCAGTAGATTTTCAAATTTGTAACTTGTTCTTTGTTTTCAAAATGAAATATGTTGTTTTATTATTATTATTTTAACATAATTTAATATTAATACCATCTAAATGTTTTCTAGAATCACAGTTTTTCTGAATGTTACCCTGTTTGAAAAGCATACCTTTTCATGTACGAAGTCGAATGCCCTTTTCATCTCTTAGAATTTGCACTTTCTATTGTGATTATGTTTAGACCTCTTTTTTATACTTATACCTAAGTGCATGCACTGTCACAATATGAAGCTTTATGAAACTTGCTCTAATTGGTGTGATGAAGGTCACTGTACCACTAATTTCTCCTTATGATCCATGTAAGTTCCTAAGGTCCTACCTTAATTCAGAATATGCCTTCCTTCATTTAAAATTGATTCTACTAAGTAGTAGCTGAATGTGAGGGACATGCAAAAATATTGCCTCTTGGAGATGTAAAGCAAAGTTTGTACACTAACTGCAATGATAAACTCTAGTGTGGGTAACACAGAGCTGTCTAAATAAAAAGATTCAATCTTGGGACCACACAAAAGCTGCAAATACTCCTGTTGTATCTCTTCAAGGCAGTTTGAAAAAAAAAAATTCAGTTGATTGCTCTTTACTGGTCACAGGAAGCAAGCAATGAATTGAAAGCACTGATATCCATAAATATATATGCACTTCTAGAATATATATGCATGGACACATAGTTACAAGTATCTATAACCTTTATAAAAAAAAAGTATATACACAGATGAAGATATATACACTATGCAGAAGGTTTGCTTCTTCATAGTACATTATGCTTCAGTGAATAAAAATAGCTTTATTCTGAAATTTAGTGACACCAGATAATTGAATTTGCATGATTTAAATAATTTTTTCCTCAAGTATGGCTGTAGCAAAAGAGTTAAAAAAAAAAAAAAAGAGGCCCCAGGAAACAGATACCAAAATACTTAATAATAATAACAATAAAATCAACTTATTCAGTGGCACAGTTGCAGACTTTATCCTAATTATGTAACAAAGCTACTGAGTTGAAAAATGTGAAATAGGCTTTTTTCAATTAGACACCTATTTATATCAAGACAACATCTTAATGCACAATGAAAAATGTGTGAGCAATAGCAGTGTCAGTTCAAACAACAAAAATACCACAAAAGTCAAGAACATAAACTCAAAAAACAACTGTTAAAATATATGGAGTACTTCTTTCTCATTATTGTCAGAGTACTGTTATACTTGGTAGTCAATGAGTGTTTAAGGCATAAAAATATTAAAATTCCTATTTACTCATTACCTGATGAGATGTTGTCATTGGTAAGCATAAGTAATTCCGGAATGCATTTCTCCCTACAATAGTTACAGTTTCTGTGACTTTAATGTACCACAGCCCCAGCAACAGTGGCTAGTTTGTCAAGCACACCTCCAATTCTGCCCACATATATGTATGGTTATTACAAACACTGAACGTTGAATTTTGAGAGTGTATTTCTCAGTTGGCAGCACACATCCAGAGCAGTTCATTTATTAGCACTTTGCCTTTTTTAGCACTTTTGCCATTTACTTAAATGTTAACGTACACATTCTCTGTGTTCATTTTAACTACTGTTACAGTGGGATCCATTCCTACACTTGCTAACTACCTGAGAAAAGCTACAGAGAGCTGAAGAAATGAAATTGTAAGGTCCATCTTCTGCAGTAATACTGGAAACACCACAGTTTGAGGAACAAAATACCTACAGTAGTGATTTCTAAAGGAAGATGCTCCCTTCCCAACCTACAGAAAATAAATTTAAACAAGTTATTATTGTAGATTTTCCTTCAGGGTCGTTAGGGAGAAGTGAGTAAGGCAGTACATTTCACCCACACACAATGTAAACCAGAACTCCTGAGACAATGTTATGATAGGCTCACATCACTCACTTCCAGTTCTGTGACTCTTCCCCATCACTAAGATTAAATTAACTCTCATTTGAACAATATACAATACACAGCAAACACTGACTTCAGAGGATGGCAGGATGTCATAATGTACCTAACTGGGAATGGAGAGGAGGAAACGTGATACTGGGCATCACTGGCTGGCTTTGGGGATGAGGTAGGGTGGTCAGTGCAGGAGAAGGGCAACCACAGCCCTCAGCCAGCACTGCCACAGACAACACCGACCCACTCTGTGCCAAAACCAAGCCAAACAGAGGACAGGTGCCTCTGAAAAACATTTTTAAGGAAGAGCAATAGCTGTTATGGAAAAGGAAGATCAAAAAGGGGAGGCTCAAGCAGGGTGTGTAGAGAGAAGATGAGTGTGTTTCTCTAAGTGTTTGTTTTATTTTTTTGTCTTTGTTTCTCAATATCAGAACAAATGGTGAACTAGAACAAATTTTCAATAAGCTAAATTGTATGAAATTCCCTGACTCAAAATCATTTTGCTGCCCAAAACACACGTTCATTTTAATTTCCTTGTACAGAGGTATCTCCAAGCATAATTACTATTTATGCCTTGTGAATGAGTCTGAGGCTTTACTTAGTCTATGACTAAACATGTTGATGAAAAGAAAAAAAAGAAAAGAAAAAAAAAAAAGGAACTCTGACATATGCACATTTAAATGCATTTCTCCAGTATAGTTTATGCTAGTCCATCTCCCAGTACTGAGACAAGGCCTCTAACACACCTCCAGGGATATCCTGTACTTAAGACTTTACCAATCTGTCTGCCACGGATACTCCAGTACATAGTTCTGTATCCACTAATCCTCCACCAGATTTCAGATTTAATTACAGATTAGAACAATAACAACAACAACAAACAGGTTTGAAACATAATAACACTGGGACTTTTTAAAGTAACACAGAAATCTGGAAAACCAACTTGATCAAATTAAGTTTGGGTATACGCAATCACCGCTTCTCTTTTTTTTTTCTAGTTCCAGACAAAACAGAATTGTTCCAAATGGCCACATGCCAAACAGTCCTCTGTCAGCACCAAAAAGACCAACCACGTGTCTCTTGAAACATCAAGAGAAAACATCTGCAACATGTCTCTGTTCTTAGAATTAGCAAAGGATCTCATACTAGAATGTTAGGTGGGAACACTGAAAACTATGACTAGTAACACCTGTATTTTATCAAATTTTAGTATTATTCTCTTCCTAAAAGCATAAATCTATTATAATGCAGGTAGCAAGTAAAAGTTGCAGTATAAACTGGGCAATATCTAGATCATCTTGGCATATAATTGTCTGGGTAATTAAACAAATAAAATTATTCCCTTGAAAGCTGAAATATTTTTTTTTATTTCTGTTTTAAAAACCGAGTGTGTGAAGCCAGGGAGTTAAGTCAATCAAAATATAAACCTTTGCCTGCCCTTAAGATCTAAGTACAATATCTGGCTAATCCTGCATGAAGCTGGGTAGAGAAACATAATCAAAGCAAAATTCATTTTAAATTCAAGAGAAAGTGTTCTGTGAAGATAATATAAAAAAGTCCCACAGAACACCATCTTTTCTCAAAAGCATAGTGTATATAACCTGTGTTTCCATTATAAAACCTCTATACAGTTAATTTTGTTAACATTTTATGAAGTAAAGGTTTTAATAATTATAATTTTATTTTTAAATAGAAAAAGCACTTCAAGATGATACTAAGCAAATGAATAAAAAATAGAAATGAAGTATCTTTAGACACTAGTATGCACAGCTGCCAGTAACTAATATAGATGTGACAGCATATAAACTGTGAAATGCCAGTAAACTGTGTCAATTATTATGGCATGTTTGTTTATTGCTGCTTCAGGATATCACAGAACAGATTGTTTTGGTAAGCTGTATCCATATACTACAAGGGTACACATCTTGCCTAACTAAAAACACTCTTGGGAATTATTAATTCGTGAACGATATTTTTTGTGTCCAACTGCAGTTACAACTACTAACAATACAATGATTTCAGCCATTAAGCATTCTTTTTTTTTTTTTTTTTTTTTTTACAAAATTTGTCTCATAACATTTTTAAAGAAGAATTCTAAGTATATTTTAAGACAAATGGAGCTTTATGGTTCAATTAAATGATAAAGTCACTGTAAGGCATGCTCTTATTCCAAGAAAAATGTGAGAAAGCTTACTTCCAAATGTCAAAGGAATATCCTATCCTTAGCAAAATAAAGTTCAGAGATTATACTCTAACTCTTACATTTGACTGATTTTGGGCACCCAATTCCAGTAATCTTCAAGATCACTGTTTGAATAGTACATACTGAGGTATCAATTGCAAAGCACTTACTCTGAACAGCACAAATCAGAGTAGCAAGGCTACTAGCTGAGCAAGGCTTCTCAATTCAGGCTGAGAAAATGTCACAAATCACATATACTTTAGGAAAAAAAGAATAAAAGCATACTAAAAAGAAATAATAAATTAGACAGTAAACATGAAAATGCTGTATTCTTTAAGATACCGCTATTTTTTTTTCCAGAGTGGTACAAAGAGTCAGGCTATTACAATCCAAGCATAACACTGAAGGTAATACTTAGATCAAATGAACCACAGTATATTCTTTGAATTTAATCATATTTCATTGGGAGAAACACTTATGAGCTGATGATACAGATAATATAAATTTTAAATCTTTCTGAGGTATATAGGTATCTTTGGCAGTTTCCTGCACACAAACAAATCATTTCCCACTACCTTAAAAAGGTTAAGGGCTCACTCTGCACGTTCACATTAGCAGAGACTGTGGTTGGAAATGAATACAGCAGAATTTCAGATGTCAAATGAAAACAAGCCGAACAGTGGAGGAAGAATAAATTCAGAAAAATATAGTTAATATTTTGAATACATTAATAAATTTTCCCAGTATGATGCACTATTTAATCCCCTCACAGGAATCATTTAACTTCTACATCTACCTTCAAGCAAATTTTAACACTTAGAATACAATAGCTTCACCTGATTTTTACATAGAACAAAACACGGTTTTGTATGAAGAATTACTTCATATAAAGTATATTCAACCAGCATTTGATTATCAAGACAGCAACTCCTACTTTAAATGTGTTTTTTAATAAAAACATCCAATCCTGACAGAATGACTTCATATAATGTATATTCTACCATATATTCAACAGTTAATTAAATGATTGTTTACAGGTATTACCCTATCAGACTGGGAACCTAAAACATCTCCAACACAGGCAATACTTTAAAGAGTTATTTCAATTTATAGCATTCGAAGTACGAGCAGAAAGTCTGGATAGCTGGAGGGCACCCCAACCAGTTTTTGCTGACTACTACTTCTGTGTCTCTAAAATTATGATATGACTGACTTGCATAGTTTCACCTTGCAGGGAGAGCAATTAGATTGCCTACTCCTCTCCCACTGGAGACAGAACACCAGCCTCCCACACTTCAGACAAACACCCAGCACAGAGTAAATCTTCCCATGCTGATTTAAGCAATAATAGATGGATTACCTATCTTTGCGGATTTCCTCCAAAGGCTATGCTAAACCGTCACCCGACTAATCCTAATGTTAGAAGAACTGTATATAAGAGATATGAAGTAGGTAAAAACAGACATAAGTACAAAACATTTATTTACTTTTCAAAATACTGCTAATCTGCTTCTATACTGAAAAAATATATTCAATCAATATATTTTACATCACTATATATTGCAAAAGACGTCTGCCTTTTAATTATCATTTTTCATATATTTTGATACTTTCTCACCAGAAGTGTCAAACAGTGCATTACTGACAAATTCTCCACACTGTGCCCCTTCAGCCCTTGGAGTTTAACTCCTCTCACATTACAGTATTTATTGAATTTCCAAGCCAAACGGTGTTCTGCTCCATAAAATTCTGACAAGTGGACTCTGCCAAGCTAATAACGGCTTCATTCTGCTGAAATAAACTTATTTCACTGCGGCAAACAAAATGACATGACCTGGAAAGGGTATTTTTAACTGGGTAATGACTCAGTTCCAACCAAGCCTCTTGCACTGGATTCCTGGACAATGCTGAGACAAATTTCTTAAATGTAAATATGTTCTAATACCAGTTTTCTTCTCTGTTGCACTTTGTGGACATGCCTATGGTAAGTATTTTCAGGTCTTCATCGTCTGATTTTCTCATCCAGTAGTTCAGTAAACCTGCTAAACAATGCCTTGTGATAATACCTTAGTGGACTGAACTGGCAAGCTACAGCACTCATACAAGGACGTTGAGTCCTCACACATTCATTTTTTTCTCTCCATTTAATCTCCTTTTTTATTTTTTTTTCAAAGTTACATTAAAATGTCTGTAAAATGTATTAACTGAGAAATATTGCTTTGAGATGCATTACTTGATGTTTTAATACTCTCTCCTCTAAATCTAATACTAATTTTGATGACAGCGTATTAATAAAGTTGTGGAGAAAAAAAAGAGTTAGAGGATTAATACAACCTTACAGAAAAGCAATTTGTTCCACACATACTTCAAGTTCTACATACTGGTCACTCAGGTATTGAATCCTACTAAGACCACACTCACAAAGCCCATTTTTCAAGCTATTCACACTATGCTACTAATACTATGTATTTCCTGCATCCTACATCCCCAGACTAACCATCAGTTTCAGGTCAGATCCACATCAAGTTGCAAATGACTGGAGACCATGAGAGAACCTTTGTAACAGCTGGAATCTTGTACAAACATGCTGCACCCTGCCAGGTCTGCCTTCTGAGCACTAATAAAAGAGACAATCCTCAAATGCAAACAGTTGGGGTCCCTGTGAAGTAGTTCACTGAAGAGCTGTTAGAACTCTTCAAGTAAACAAAGGAGCAGAATAACTATCACTCACCAAAATTACGAGTTTCAGAGTATTAAACAAAAAAAAAAAAAAAAAAAGTGAAAGAAAGAACAGTGCTGTGCTTCTAAGTGTTCAGGCACCATACCTGAAATTACTGAAATAGTAATATAGTAATAGCCTGAAATACTGCCCGAAATTACTGAACATCGAGGTATGCAAATATCTACATTATCTTAAAATTACCTTATTTATTCCTTTTTCTGTAATGTATCATGTCATTTAAACAATCATAAATTTTCACAACAGACAGTGGAAGTCTCAATTCTCGCAAACCAAAGTTAATTCTGCTATCAACAACCCTTTTCCTTAGCTGTTGTTGTAAATGCTATCCTGGGCTGTATTAAGAGGTATGCTGCAAGCAGATAAAGGGAGGCGATCCTTCTCCTCTGCTCAGCATTGGTGAAGCCACACGTAGAGAAATGTCACTCCATGATGAGAGATATATGGAACTACTGGTGAGAATCCATAAAAAGAGAAGGCTCAAGGGAATCTCCAAGTATACAAGTATCTGATGCAAGAGTGATGGGAAGGAACTAGGTCAGTGCTGTTCTCCTGGATCAGAGCAGCCTCCCCTCCTCCCCCTTCATCCCCCAATCCAAAGGTACTTAAAGTATATATAGAAATGTATTTAAAGCAAAGACTGAGAAGTTTACACAACTCCAAAGGTTGGAGTTGGAGATTCGAAGGATATGAAAGAAATTGCAGAACTTAAAATAAATGTCTAGGAACAGTTTACATGATACCCGAAACATGTACTTCTAAAGCTGCAGGATGAACAATCACTGATATTTCAAAAATACAGTATTTCTAAAAAAAAAAAAAAAGCATTTAAGTAAGCTTGTATCGTTCACTCTCCTAAGAAAGACCCTTGCATTCACAGGGGGTTGTACAGTAGAGTACCGTCAATTTCAGTGAAGTAACAGCCACAAGCACCAGGCTGCGTAGCAGCATGCAAAGCTTCTGTCTTACAAGATTTCTGTGTACTTTCATGTTTGGTGTTCAGAGTTCAGAGACACCTTTCCACACTATCAACTTCTGAAACACAAGAGAAATAATTTTAAGATCAAGAAGAAACACAGTCTTGTTCAGAGCTCACAAAGTTCACTAGAAACAACAGCAAAAATGAATTATAAATGGCTCCCTAAGAGACAGCTGTTTTATTTTTTTCCTGCATTTTGAGAACACATTGCTAAATGGTAAAGTTTATAAAACTTAGCTTGAAATATACTTACTATATGACCAGTTAAGTTGTTTGCAATGTGGATCCATTAGAAACAGAATTAATTATTTAACATCATGCTTGTGACAGAACAAAAATTAATACAGCACAGCCTGATGAGCTTTGTTATGGGCACACAAAAATGAAAAACTGGCAGAATCTGTAGCTTTCTACTCAACCAATCTTTGTGTTTTAATATCTGAGATTAACTGAGGTTCATTTATGTTGTATTTATTTCCATATTGAAGGATGTTTCACTAACAGAAAACAAACTGCAAAATATTTTGGTTTGTAAGCTTTATGGCTTTGTATATATGTAGGAAATTATTTTATTTTTAACATTCAAAAACTTCAAAGGGCATGCAACTGCTTGCAAGACAAATTTGGACAGTAGGGCAGGCAGCTTATTTTCAGTGTCAATAAAAAGTACTAACTGAATGCAGTTCCAAAAGAACATAACAAATATGTTATTATTTATAAATTCCAGCTGGATAGCTATGAAAACTTGTTGATATTTTACTGAAGTGAGACAGGTGACCCAAAACTGAACACAGATTCCCTGAATGAGATCTGGAACTTTGCAAACTCTCTCTTTTTTTTTTTTTTTAATGCCACCTGCACTTGGAAGTTGCTACCTAAGAAATCGATAAACTATCACACAAGATAGTTATGCAAAATACTTGATCTATGCAAAAATAAAAGGACTTTCCATTTTATGTCAAGTGACTCCAATGCCTAGTGTAACAGATTTTTCCCTAGCTATTTGTTATGTGACTTATGTTCATGATCCCTTTAAGAAAATGCAATTAATGTAAGCAATCTGTTATGATATTTCACATAGATATATAAAAAATAAACTAGGTAGTGAATAGGTCTACTTATTTTAGCACCCTTTTATGTTCATATACTTCACAGAACTGTTTTAAATGAAATATATATTTCTTAGAGAATATTAGAAAATTTTAAGAGTCCTTCCATGCTGCATGTATTATATTCAGAGGTTTCAATAAGTAGCTTATATGTATGTCTGTGTGAAAATTCACACAGACAGTGATAGTTCACCAGCATGTCAGAAAACATAGCTTGAGAAATATTTTTAAAACTGCAGGTAAAAAGCAACTCACAGAATTGAAACCTAATGCTTAAAGGAAAAAATGATGTGAAATATATCCAAGCCAAAGTGCCCAAGTAATATTATTGCTGAATGGGCAGAGTGGGATTGCATGAAACTTAGAGAGTGCACATATAGCATAATGGACAATAAGGCAATAAATTAAAACAACAGAATTATAATTTGTACAGGCAAAGAAACAGCAAAATACAGCATATAAAAGATGCATACTGTTGATAATACCCCAGTAAAATTTCACAAGAAATACACCTTTAAATTCAATACTAAAAATACAGCAAATTAGGAGTCAGTAAAAAAAAGCAGAAGATTCATGAGCACTTCTGTAAGGATATATTTACAGAGAAAGATGCAGTTAGGTATTGGCATGCTTCTTATACATTCAAGTGCTAATTAAAAGAGGATGCAATAGTCTGCAAGTATTTGAAAGGTGTAAGGAAAACAAGGTACAAGAAATGAAATACCTATGTATATATATGGAGAACATTTCAGAAACAAAAATTACAAGCAAGGGAAGATGCCTTCTAAACAATATATAGGAAATTCTTCACATGTGGGCATTTGACGATATTCTAGCCAAACACAGAAATAGGTAGCATGGAAAACCATCATAAGATGATGACAAAGACCAGAATTAATACAGATGAAGAATACTACCCATAATGGGGCATTCGACTGCCCCATTAGATCACTTTAAAAATCACTTTAAAGATTCCTTCCAACCCCAAATAATCTATGGTTCTGTAACGCAAGTTGTCACTGTTAGGGTTACTACCTCACTTGAAATAGCCTATCAGTCTTACAGAACTGTTTCTTAGCATATCATATGATTTTAACTGTCTTCAAGGAGAATGAATTTCATGCCTTTAAGAACAGGACGTGAACCCAGTTCTGTACCACTTCAGTAGCATGTATCACTGACTCTAAACCATTTTTGCAAAGTTAATGTGCAAAATAAGTCATTTTGGAAAGCAAGTGACCAAAATAAGAAAGAAAACAACAACAACAACAACAACAACAACAACAACAACAAAAAACAACCTTTGTATATGCACAAAAGTTGAAGAGCTCAGAGAAACCATAGGAGGAAATTCACAGTTCATGTGACTCATGTGGGGCTATGGCCTCATACGGTTTGAAGAAAGGAACTAGAGATTAAAGAAAATCCCAGAGATATCTATCATATTGAGGCAGGAAAAATAGCGGGAAGGATCAACAAAAACCACGTCAACACAGTTGTGAGACTGGAGCGATAGGGAGAAAAAAGATGAAATCCAATAGATGCTTATGCTCCTGATCCAGCTTAAGCACACAAATAGTCCCATGGATCAAGTGCCTTAAATTGCTTCTGTTTTACACAATCAGAGCTGAATGAAAAGATCAAAAAATGAGCAAGCAGAATGTTTCCTGGAAGAGGCTCTAACAGCAACCTTATCTATCATGCGTTTGTGATTCTTAAATGTTTTCAGTCTTTGCTCTTTGTGATTGAGACACTGAGCATTACCTGAGATGCTCGAAAGGCTTGACAACAATGACAACAAAAGGACTAGGGAGAAACAGGAACATTTAGGTGACTAAAATCCGTTGGTTTGAACTATCTTCTGCATGTACAGAAGATGCCATAAGATCAAAAAACCAAAACAAACAAACAAACAAAAAAAAACCATTTAAGAGCAATGCTACATAAGAAGTCGTCGCGTTAGAAAAGGCAAGAGATATCCTCATAAAATCATCTATTATGTATACTGTATTAAAAAAATCATAAAAAGTATAATAAAAGAAGAAAAGTGTAGAGACTGGTGGCAAGGACTGGGTAAAAAAAAATGATCAGGCTCTCTGATTAGAGCAACATTTATTTCAACCAATGTTCCTTTAACTTAACAAAATTTCCACAATTCCTCTCTAAGTAAATATAGTTATATCTCATTTTGAAAGGGCTAAACAAAGCCAAAAGCTAACACATCAGCAACTAACTCAACAAAGCTGAAAATCTATAGAAAATGTCTCTAATGTAAAACTCTAGAGTACACATTGGACGGAGATTTTCATTTCTACCCTGTGTTATCAAAAATACCCCAAATTAACTGGGTTATGATTCCAAACTAAGAATAAAGAGCATAAACTAAATTTAAATATAGCGGGGTCCCAAAGGCAGAGAAAGGTCCTAATACCAGAGGATATTGATCACCAAAATGAATGAAGAAGAAATGAATAGTTATTCGATTTACAAACACAGATTTTCACTACAGAAGGAGACTTGCAATTGCTCAAAGCTAAATGTGCAACACAATCTCAATGCAGACGTACATCTGGATTAGGAATTTAAAAGCACTATTATATCCCCAGATTAGCACTGCTAATGACAAGACTATCTTTCAATACCATGATTTTCAGTTTGGTAGTGACAAGACATATGTTTCTGTTTCTCTTAGTTTTCATTTGACAAAAAAGCAGAAAGCACCTCATATGTAGGATTCATGCTCTCTAGTTACACACACCTCATCTGGAAAGAAAGAAAAAAAAAAAAAAAAAGCTATCTCTGTGACAGATGAGCTGCCTGCAATTTTCTTGCATTTCTACTGAAGTTTTCCACCTAAAATTGCCGTGAAGTCTACGCTTGTCATTCACTTGATGCCAGACATGCAAAAAGTTAAAGTTAAGGATGACTCACTGAGCCAATATAAATTCAGGGACAACAACTAAGTAACATACCAAGTAACTCAGTCCAAGTGTCCTAATCCCTTGCTGCTTTCCTGTGCTATGTGGTGGATTCCCTGACCTCTTCCTCCTTCATTTCACAGAGAATCATAGAACAGCTTTGTTTGGAAGGGACTTTAAAGATCATTCTGTTCCAAACCTGCTGCCATGGGCAGGGATACCTTCCACTAGACCAGGTTGCTCAAAGCCCCATTCAACCTGGCCTTGAACACTTCAGGGATACTGCATCCACATCTTCCCTCAGCAACATGTTCCAGTACCTCACCACTTTCTGAGTAAAGAATTTCTTTGGAATATCTAATCTAAATCCCCCCTCTTTTAGTTTAAAACCATTACTCCTTGTACTATCACCACACTCCCTGCTAAAGAGTCTCTCTCAGGTTTCTTGTGGGTACTGGAAGGCCACTATAAGGTCTCCCTTCTCTTTTGCAGGCTGAACAAACCAAACTCTTTCAGTCTGTGTTCATAGGTGGGGTGCTCCAGTGCTTTGCTCATCCTTGTGACCCTCCTCTGGACCTGGTCTGGTAGGTTCATGTCTTTATTGTGCTGGAGGTCCCAGACATGGATGCATTACTCCAGGTAGGGCCTCATGAGGGCAGGGTAAAGGGAGAGAATCACCGCCCTTGACTTGCTGCTGGTCATGATGGTTTTGATGCAGCACGAGATACGGTTGGCTTTCTAAGCCACTACGTTGGTGGCTCATGTCATCAACCAACATGCCTTAGCCCTTCTCCTCCGGGCTGTTCTCAATCCATTCTCTGCCCAGCCTGTATTTGTGTTTAGGATTACCCTGGCCCAGATGCAGAACCTTGCACTTGGCCTTGCAGAACTTCAGTAAGTCTGTACAGGCCCACCCCTCAAGCCTGTTGAGGTCCCTCTGGATGGCATCCCTTCACTCTAGTGTTGTCAGCTGCACCACACATTTTGGTGTCATCAGCAAACTTGCTGAGGGTGCACTCAATCCTACTTTTATTGTTGCTGACAAGGATGTTTAACAGCACTGGTATCAATACTGACCCCTTAGGAACACCACTTGTCTGTGATTTTCACCTGGTCATCAAGACATTGGCTGCAACTCTTTGCATGCATCCATCCAGCCAATTCCTTACCCACCAAGTGGTCCATCCATCAAATCCATGTCTCTCCAACTTAGAGACAAGGATGTCATGTGGGACAATGTCAAACTCTTTGCACAAGTTCAGGTAGATGTTACTCTTCCCTTATCCACCAATGCTGTAACCCCATCATAAAAAGCCATCAGATTTGTCAGACATGATCTGCCATGTTAGCTGTCACCAATCACCTCCTTAATTTCCATATGCCTTAGCACAGTTTCCAGGAGGATATGCTACATGATCGTGCTGGGCACAGAGGTGAGACTCACTGGCCTGTGGTTTCCCAGGTCTTCCTTTTTTCCCTTTTTAAAAATGGGGGTTATGTTTCCCATTTCACTCACCCAGTCCCTGCCTTTGCCTTCACAACTTGGGCTATCGGAATAGAGTACTTGCCAGTGACAACTTATGCAAAAGTCATTGAGTACTTCAGCCTTCTCCATACCCTGGGTAGCCATGTCTCCTGATTCCCACATTTTCCCCAACCTTCTTTTTATCACTGACATACTTACGGAAGCTTTTATCATTGCTCTTGATGTCTCCGGCCAGATTTAATTCTATCATGAGTTTAGTGTTCCTAACCTGATCGCTAATTGCTTGGACAACTTCTCTGGTTTCCTCCTCCCAGTTTACCTGGCCTTCCACCTCTGTAGGCTTCTTTTCCACGTTTGTGTTTGTCCAAGGGCTCCTTGTTCATCAGTGCAGTCCTCTTAGCGTTTTGACTTCCTCTTTTCTAGGATGCACTGCTCCTGAGCTTGGAGGAAGTGATTCTTGAATATTAACCTGCTTTCTTGGGCCCCTTTTCCCTCCAGGGCTTTATCCCATGGACTTTACCAAGTAGATCCCTGAAGAGACTGAAGTTGGTTTTCCTGAAGTCCAGGGCAGTGCGCTTGTTGTGTGCACTCCTCACTCCCTTAAGCACCTTGAACACCACCATTTCAATTACTGCAGCCCTTGAGGTTCACATTCCCCACAAGTCTCTCCTTGTTGTTGAGAATGAGATCCAGCACAGCACCTCTCCTCCTTGGCTCCTCTATCACTTGGAGAAGGAAGCTTTCATCAGTGCATTCAAGGAACCTCCTGGATTGCCCATGCATTGTTGTGTTGTTCTTCCAACAGATACTGGTGTGGTTGAAGTCCCTCATGCAAATGTGGGTTTGTGAGCGTGATGCTGCTCCTGTCCACAGAGGGCTTCCTCTGCTTGGTCATCCTGGTCAGGTGGCCTGTAGCAGACTGCTACTTTAATGCCACCTGTCCCTTTAATCCTCATCCGTAAACACTCGGTTGACTCCTCACCCATCCCCAGGCAGACCTCCAGGCATTCCGGATGCACACTGATACACAGTGCAATGCCCCCTCCTTGCCTTCCCTGCCTGTCCTTCCTAAAGAGCCTGTAACCTTCCATGCCCATCATCCTACCACATGTCTGTGATGTCAGTAAGATAATACTCCTGGAGGTGTACACACATCTCTTACTACTCTTGCTTATTCCCCATTATACATGAATTTGTACAGAGGCATTTAAGCTGGGAGACATCACTCCAGTGCAGCAACTGGAACTGTCAAACAAACTGTATTTAAAGTTGTTCTAGAAAACATTTAATAGGAACCCCTCTCCAGCACTCAATCGGAGTGACACAGAGAAACTACTTCTGAATTTTTTCCATACTTTCTTAAATTGATAGTAAAAAGCAAATATACAATTCACCAAAATGCACAAGCATTAAAAACACATATTCACTACTATGGGTGTTCAATGTCCTCCCATGTCATGTAAACCAAGCACACTATGTTACATTTGTTAAACAAAGACATAAAAAAACAATACCTGCAATACTACCAAAAGTCAGAAAAATTAAATTAGCTAAATTAAGTGTCCTAATAAACTTTTACAATATCCCGAAGTGTTTTGAGACTGCTACACAAATAGTGATGTATTAAATAATGGTGATTCAATGCAGATAATCCTTTCATGATTTCTAGACAGGAGAAAACAGGTTACATACCAAAATATTCTAATCAGCACTTTCCAGACGTTGAAAACCTAACTTAGTTGAAAAATTACATCTGAAGTGATGACAAAATCATTCCATATGAATTAAGTAAACAGTGAGAGGAAAAAATAAAATAAAATCATAATAGCATTAGGAAATCAAGTCTAAGCAACAGCATGTAAAAAGCTTCTTGTAAAAGGCTGAGAGACCTGGGTCTATACAGCATTGAGAATAGACTGAGAGGGGATCTTATCAAAGTTTATAAATATCTGAAGTGTGGGAGACAAAGGGATATGGCCAACCTCTTTTCAGTGGTTTGTGGGGACAGGGCAAGGGGCAATGGCAACAAAATGGAGCACAGCAGGTTCTGCACCGACATGCAAAAGAACTTCTTCACTGTGAGTGTGGCAGAGCACTGGAACAGGCTGCTCAGGGAGGTTACTGAGTCTCCTTCTCTGGAGACAGTCAAGACCCGTCTGGATGCCTATCTTGGCAACCTGCTCTAGGGAACCTGCTTTGGCAGTGGGGTTGGACCCTATGGTCTCTGGAGGTCCCTTCCAACCCCTACAATTCTGTGATTCTGTGATTCTTATCCTGTGATCTGATAGACTGTAATACTGTCTCCTCAAATTAAAAGGTATTTCACATCATCTAGGATACCTGACACAAGAATGGAAAAGATGTAATGAAAGCAAAAATATCATGACAGTGCTTAGTTGACATCATCAGATGCTTGCAGTGCCAAGTTCAGGATGCCAGGTGGAGGAATGCACTAGCAGTCTTCTGTACCTATTCCCGTCTTCTGTGGAAAGACAGACTTTGTTGTTTTGACAGCTTCAATCATGGCCAAGTCTTTGTGACAGGTTTTCTACAAGAAGGGATCAGCAGTACATCCTCAGCAGACCAGTCTGTTAATTACAACTTCACACTTCACAACCAGCACAAATTTTGCTGTATTATTTGACTGATGTTCATTCTTGTATTGTTATTGAAAATCTGTAGTAAAGCATATTGGTTAGGATTAACTGCTGTAGCTATGTGGCTCTTCCCAATGCCAACAACAGTGATTATCTGAAGTTTAAAGGTACAAGAAATACTGAGCAGCAGAAATTGAAGTAGTTTGAAAACCAAGAAAATAAACAACAAAAAAAAGCTAATGGTATTTTCTTTCTTACACTATGCCAACTTAATGCTAACATTAGCATTACAGTGGCCTGAAAATTTATCAATATTTTCTTTCATAAACACAGAGCTAAATCTCCAGTCCCCAAAATTCTCCTTCTATTTGGGTAACGCTGAGTGTGTTTTTAACAGAACTTACAAAAGTATTACACTACAGGACAAAAGAACTTGTACAGTACTGAACATAACTTACTGAATAATTACTGAAGTAATTCTGTCTTGCCTTTTACTTTCTGTCCAACTAAAGTGAAGGTTTATATTTAATATTTCAGCTCTTCATATTTCAGGCTATAATAGAACAAGCCAAGACAGAACTTCCCCCTTATATTGACTAGCCTTCATGTAAGTCAGAATACATTCTGTGCCCACACCCTTCTCAACAGAAGACTATTTTCCTTGAAGTGCTGCTCAATTAACATTATAGCTCTATTTCTTCAGACTGTTACCTACCTTAATAAAGATTGCCTTCCAGTTCTGCATCTTTATTAATTTTCCCCAAAGAAAATAAATAGTCTTTTTAAATTCTCATTTAAAAACTGCAGTTCTCAAAATTCCTTTGCCCAGTCTATCCCTATTTATCTAGAGCAATACTAGCTGTGAGATATAACATAAAAACTAAACTCACACTTTGAAGAAAATGTGAAGTGGCAAAATCATCTCTCAAAAGCTCAGAAAAGGAGGCCAAATTAAAGGCGTATCATAATGGGCTCTTAATTCAGTTCTGAGGCATACGCGTTAATACACATTCCCTAATTACATTAACTATGACCCCCATGATGCCTAATTCAATCTATACAGAACAGTGATTATACTGATGGAATGAGCAGCTATTACAGATTTCACGTTACAATTGTATTTATATAACAAGAATTTATGCTTTATTTACTACATGCCACTCAAACTCTTTCCTGTGTAACTGAATCACTAATTTCCTCGTAAGTACTTAATACTACCACACAGTACCGATTCACAAGTAATAATGTACTCCAATGACACAGGCAATCACATTATTCTTGTTTTACACAACAGGAACTGAGGAAGCCAGCTGGGTCTGGATCAGGTTCTGGAACATCAGGGCCTAAACAGTTGTATTTGCTGATCAACAAAGTGTGCTGAAGTACACTTTAGGCGAAACATTCATGCTCAGACCTCTCACGGGTAGGGTTTGGTCTGCAGTCAGGTTACAGGCCTGAAGTCTCATTTGCTGCTGAATCCAGTAGAACTCACTAGCTTGGGGGAAAAAGGAAATTAAAAAAAAAAAAAAAAAAGTGGTGCAGAAAAAGAACAGTACATATTTTGATCTGCCTGATGTATGGCTTCTGTTAATCCTAATGTTATGTTCCCTGCTGAATACAGTTAAGTCTAATGCTCTAGGATAAGGATCAGTCAGAAAAGTGAACACAGCTTGTATTTTATGACAATTCCAGGCTAATAGTAGTCTACTAGCAGTAAAGTTGCATATTGAAAGTCTCAGTATTTGATTTTCTTACCAGATCATAAGTGACAAAGGAAAACAAAATGCAGACAAGAAGGATAGGAGTGGGGTCAAGTCAAGGCTGCTGTAAAATGTTGGGGACTGGTACATTACTGCTAATATGAAAGTTTAGCCTGGTGTTCAAACTGGGAGTATACCAGTTAAGTTTGTTGGTTGATCAAGCAAAGCCTTACAATTTTGGAGAAAGAGCAAGGGTTGGAAGTGAGAATCTGTCCTTTTTGTTTGCTCTGCAAGGTCCCCATAAAAGCTTCTTCATTTAGTCATCATTTCAATATTTTTCTCTTTTTATCTGTTTTGTTATCAGGTTGTGTGCTTTTGATTTACAGAAGGGTCTGTCCTGATATATCTACAAATCTAGATACAGTACTCAAAAAAGCCATTTAGCTCTTGCATTTGGATACCCAATCAGAGAAGACTATCATAAAATGCTTACACTAATGTCACTATTTGATAAAACAAGCTTCGAAGGTTTTTTAAGATTTTTTGATTTTTGATTTTTTTTTCTGAAATTTTCCATGTTTACTTCTCATAGGTACTGTGGTACATGGAAGCAACAATGTATCATTCTTTTCTATTTCTGCACACCTATGGGTTTATAAGCTAAAACAGCTCCTTCATTTGCACCAATTTAAAGCCTGTTTGAATTAGTAGGCAGCTTTCCATCAACATCATGGAATCAGAATGCCAAAAGCAACCCGTTTATTCTAGTTAAACTGAAACTGACACAAAATTATTAATGTACTGAAAGTTTTGTAAGAGGACAAAATAATGGAGAATGTAAGAAATGCATAATGTGCTCTGTGAACAAGGATTAGGGAAACATAGGAATGCCTCAGTCTTTTCATACATGTATTTCTTTTTGAAGAGTTGTAAAGCTTTTTTGCTTTTTTCCTTCCATTAACCAATGTCAAGTTTAGCTATTTTATGTTATCTTCTGTCTTTTGTTAAGAATATTTATTGTTTTCACATGGTAGTTGAAAGGAACAGTAAGTTTTACTATGAAATACGGAAACATATTTTCATAATGCAAATACAACTCTTAGAATGTAAAAATTAATAAATACCATGAAATGGGCTTAAATAATAAAAAATATATTATTATTTTTCTTAGTAAACCTCCAGAAAGAATTAAGATAAAAGACATATGTCATAGATAGCATCAGGATATGACTTGCAGTTTAGATCAGAGGCTCTCCCCCTCCTAACATCAAGTATTTTAAATCCATTATTTTGACTCACATATTTGGTATCTTGAATTCTATGTGAGATGGAAAAGTAACCTATTTTTTTCAAAAACTGTGAAAAGTTTGGTTTTACACAAAGCAAACCATTTTAAGGATTAGAAATTACTGGCTAGTAAAAAAAAAGAATCTTCTGTGATCAGTAACTTCAAACTTCTTTTTTCAGCATAATGTCTTTTAACAACAGTTGTTTTGTAAAAAAGTACATGGAATGCTACTGGAAAACATGTCTTAAACTACATTTAAATTTCAAATTATCAAAGTATTCGATTAAACACTTAAAGTAATTGTTTTTATTTCACACTAAATTTCTCTACACCTGTAGAATAACTGTACTTTCAGAGAGACTCTACAGAGATACAACCCTAATTTTGCCACAAGTTCAAGATGCAACTAAAATGATAAAAAACATTTTTGATAAAAGAATATCTGCTAAAACTAATGGCATTTTTCAAAAATTATTTTTTTTTCTCTGAACATTTACACTGCTGTTTGTTTGATGATATGAACCACAGCACCTAACTAGTTGCTACTAACGAACATCATAATCACTATAATCAAACAAACAATGCAACCACAAATTAGGAAAGAATTACACTACCATTTGGAAAGCACTACTATGTTCTCAAGGAGTAATTACATTTGGAAATTGTAAATGAACTTGAGGCTGTCCTGAACGAAGGGTTTTTTGGATTATGGCACTTGTAAATTCACTATTTGATCTTACTGATGCTAGAGAAACAGCTTTGCATATTCTACAGGCTTTAATTTTTCCAACTGTACTCAAATCAAGGCTACTTTAGGTAGGAAAAGGAAAAATCTGTTTTACTACTGCGACAGTCCTATTTTCTTCTATACATAAGTTTATTTCAAACAAATGGCTTGTCAACTGGTATCAACAAAAAACTGTGTAAGTCACTTCGTCAAAATCATCAAAGAGTTATCACATAAGTGCATTCATTTATACTTACTTTTCCATCATGACATAACAAGAGATGTACAATATCATACTAGCATAAAAGCAAAGTAACGACTTGCTGTTGGCGTGCAGTTTGGGCTTAGAAATGTGCTGTTTTTTCACATGAAAAACAAGATGCTTCCATGCTGATTTATATCCAAGTATATTTTTGCTATTGGCAATTTATGTATTATTGTCAATAAAGGAGACTGGAGCAAAAGGAAGTATTTTCCATTTTATATTGCAGGTTGGTGTAACACTGCTCCTAAAGGAGCTGGTCTGTCTGTTTTAAAGAAAAGGAAGCTTGTTATGTTTGAAAACATTTTTTTTCCCCTACAACTGCTTTATAAACACTTCTACTTAATGAAAAAGTATTTTTACATTGGGTTGGTTTTTGATTGTTTTTGCTTTTTTATTTATTTTTAATGGGAACGAGATGGCAGAATTAGAAATGAAGGTGGGTGTGAAAGGAACATCATAATTATTACCGAATAAATTCTAGTAGATTGTTCTTTTACATACATGAAATTCAACCAGACAGAAAGATGCCGTCAGTGAGCAGAACAACTAAAAGATCTGATGTTGCAAGAGGATCTATTTCAAATGTGCCAATGTATGTTTTGTTATCAGTTGCTATCTGCTAATTTGTTATGACAGGTGTAAAGCATAAGCTAAAGCTTATTTCTTAAAACAACAGTTGTGGGCCTTTACTGTTCACAAGGAATATCAAGGTTATTGTCCAGCTGAAATAGAAAGAGAGCTTCCATCAACAGACGTCAAAACAGATAAGCAGAGATTTGACATGCACTTGTAGAACTATCACCTGCTATCAGTGCTGCAATGACAGGTGTATGGTAAGACAATGTCGACCAAGTTTAATCATTCTCTGCACTCCAAGTGTTGCCCAATTGAATATGATAAACATATGTCTTTCTGCCACACAGTAGGTGTTTATTGCTGAAAGGTTATTTGTATAATGATCTGACTAACAAGTGCTCCGAGACTTTTCTTTCTGCATAGTTATATGCACTTTCCATTTAAGTACACCACCATAAATTTTCTGGTGAAAGTATGCATTTTTAATTGCTGCTACAGACATGACAGAGGAACAGATGACAGGAATGGAGTGCAGTGAAAACACTTGCTCTATGGTGAGTAAGATGGAGTCATATACATAAATTATCTGTGATTTCAGGAATTCTACAGCAAATGCTTCCCTGTACAAGATTTTATTTGTTTATTTATTTGTTTGTTTGTTTGTTTTTTAAGTAACCAAGCATTGAAATGTGGCTATTCAGGTCTTTACAGTATCAGGTAGTGTACCAAACTGTTAATAAACATAGTATTTATAACTACAGTAAAACAATCTTATGCTGCATGGTAATACAGGTGCAAGGGCAACGTGCAAAATAACAAGATATCCTGAAAGAAAAAAAAAAAAAAAAAAAGAGGGAAAATAACAAAGCTTAGGTGCTGCAAAAGCTTGCAAAAATTTCTTGACAAATGTAAAAGGAGAACAGGATGGAAGGAGGGAACCAAGGAGGAAGATGTACTGAATTCCTACAAAATCATCATGCTCAATGGGTATATATGTAGGTTTGTACACATACCTCTTTAACAAGCTCTTTCTTTTATATAAAATAAATACCACTAGCTCTTTTATATGTTTACTAGCCTTTTTGAGAGATCATGGATCTTCTTCAATGTCTTGCTAACATTTAGTTCTACTAAAACGAGTATTGATTCTTTCAAGATTTTATTTCAACTATCTGTACAGAGACAGTGATATCACCACAGGCTTCGCAGTCCTTCTTCAGAGGGACCTTGACAAGATGGAGAGATGGGCCACAAGGAACCTCAAGAAGTTCAACAAAGACAAGTGCACATAGGGTCCTGCACCTAGGAAGGAATAACCCCAAGCACCAGTACAGGCTGGGGGGTGACCTGTTGGGGAGCTGCTCTGCAGAGAGAGACCTGGGAGTCTGGGTGGACAGCAGGCTGATCATGAGCCAGCAATGTGCCGTTGTGGCCAAGAAGGCCAACAGTATTCTGGGATGTATTCAGAAGAGTGTTGCCAGCAGGTCAAGGAGGTGATCCTCCCACTCTACTCAGCCCTGGTGAGGCCATACCTGGAGTACTGTGTCCAGTTCTGGGCTCCCCAGTACAAGAGGGACATGGAGCTACTTGAACGAGTCTAGAGGAGGACTACGAATATAATCAGGGGACTGGATCATTTGTCACATGAACAGAGGCTGAGAGAGCTGGGCCTGATTAGCTTGGAGAAGAGACAGAAGAGAGATCTTATCAATGTGTAAAAATAATTGAGGTGTGCTGAGAGGATGTAGCCAGTCTTCTTTCTGTTGTGCCCAGTGACAGAACGAGAGGCAATGGGCACAAACTGAAGTACAGGAAGTTCCATCTGAATATGAGGAGGCACTTCCTTACTGTGAGGGTGATAGAGCACTGGAACAGGTTGCTCAGAGAGGCTGTGGAGTCTCCTTCTCTGAAGATACTAAAAACCCATGTGGATGCCATCCAGAGAAATGTGCAGGATCTCCATGATCCTGCTTGGCACGGTGGTTGGACTAGCTGATCTTCAGAGGTCCCTCCCAACTTGAACTACTTTGTAATTCTGTGATTTATTAGCCTTTTTTATTAATTTTACAAATTGCTCTAGGCCTATTTTTGAACTAAGGAATTTTCTCATGAAAACCATAATGCATAGTGTGCAAAAAAAATATGTTTTAGGTATCAGAACTTTTATCTTACTCTTTATCACTATGATTTCTATAAAACATCTCTAAAAGATCCTTTAAGCATAGTATCTTGACAACTTTGGCAAGTGAATACCAATTTAAAATCTTTTGACTAAGCATATAAGGTTTCAAAATAAAAGTTAATAAATAAATAAATAAATAAATAAATAACATTTATTTGAACAAAACAACCCCATATTCCCCTCAAGCAAATAAACCAGTAGTTCTAAAAGGAAGATAAATTACAAAAACAGAATTCCCATCCTTTTCCCATGCCGTAAAAAGTTTCCTTGTGGATCGTCTGCTGTCTTCCTGAGCAGGGCACAAATATTGGTTTCTTTCCTCTGCTCACACAAAACCTAAGTATCTCTATGACTTGCAGCACTAATGGCTAACTGGTTCAAAAGATATCAGATACAAAGAGCAAGTTTGTTACATTAATTTAAGAAAGATGACCAAAAATGACAAAGGCATTCCTATCATTATGCAGAGGAAGGAAAATTTTGAAGTACTTTTCCTATGAGAAAATCTTTCTCAGGAAATATTTATTACAATTTATTATCAGAAGATAAGTACTTTGTTTCACAAATACACACTGTTTATTATTAACAGATATTATCTTTTCTGTAAGGATGATGTTTTGTCAGAGGATTTTAAAACACACAGGGAGAGTAAATATGAGACATTGCATACACATTCATCATCACCAGTTACCATTAGCAAGCTTTACTACTTTGTTTACATGTAATCCAATGTAATGGATTGACTGTATTTGACTAGTTGACCGTATTTGACTGTAAAGTTCCCTAACATGGTACTTAGATAATTTTATATATCTGTACTGCTCAAAACTGCATTATTAATGGAGCTGACAGTCATTCCTTAACAAAGGATATTTGTACGCTGAGCCTAAGGGTTTTCAAAGATCAAGAATACTAAACAAGATCTCTCTCTTAATCAGAGCACTGAACTGAACCACTCAACTTTGCATTTAATATTTCAGATTTTCCACGACAATAACATGGTATAAAGTAAATTATTTACAAATGCAAATACAACTGAACAGAAAAATCAGGAACCCAAAGCAGTTGCTGGAGACACTTTTAATACAGTACAATAGTAGGTCTAGTTCTAGTTTATTTGTTATGTTTCAAAAAATAAAGGTCTTGCTGAGTTTTCATCATCAGTGTTTAGTGGAGAATGGAATTGGTTCAGCACCAGAAAGAAAAAGAAGAGCAATGCAGTCTTTTGATTGCAGAGGATAATCTATAAACACAAGGAACAAAGTTGACCCTTGATGTGATCTTTGTTCACCTCTCACAAGGGATGGCAATCTAAAGATATCGTTTTAGGGTAGAAAATAGCTTTTAGGGAAGGTTCCTAAAGGAAATCATTCTTCTATTCAGCTATGTTGCTATAGTAACAGAACCAATCTAGCCTCTTCACAAAGGCTTTTATGTCAACTTCTGTTAGCAAACTCATATAGAAAGTAGAACTCAAACTAAATTAACACACCAGTCATTAAGCTATTAAGACAGGTAAAAGAACAAAATGGCTTACAAACAAATGTATCTTATCTTGCATCCTAAATACACAGTTTTTGAGGTGTAATTCAGTTTTTCAAAGGGTTTACTGCCCACTGCTATAGTTAACTTTTTTACATTATCATGTAATGAAAAAGAGTACAATTTATGCAGTATGTTGTCCCAAATTCATTGGGTCACAATCCATACATTTGTTTCCTCATCCCAACCATTAAGGCAAGGTTACATCACATCACTTCAACTTTGCAAATTTTATTCCTTTAGAATAGTATTCTCAAGAAAATACATTAGATAAAAACATACACCTACTGGGAAAGTTAACATCTACCCCATCGTATCTCTTAAGTACTGATTCTGCAAAAAGCTAGCAGGAACTACTACTACTACAAAAATTAAAAGAGCACTTAAGGAAAATCCAAATGGAGATATGCATTTCCAAATTATGTCACACCAAATTTCCCGTAACATCCCACTTAGTGCACAACAGATATTACAGACAGCATAATGTGGATCTCAGTATCTAATAAGAGAGATGAGTTTTCTGCCCATGGTATTCTTGGAGGATTACTAAAACTCATGCAGAACTAAATACTAAATTGTGGATTTCAAGTTGATAACACATACTAGTGCACTTAACAGGAGATGGTTTGTGAAGGACAGACTTGAACATTCCTTTAGCTTACATGAAGCTTCCTTTTAGCTGCACTTCCTTTAATCTACTAATCCCACATAGTTACGTAGTTTTAGTTTGACTGAAAATGTACTATGGAACTATTCAGTTCAAGTCTCTTAAAGAACAAACTACTTTTGTATAATATGCAAACACACTTCAGGATTTCACTTCCACTTCTTTCTCCTAGTCCAAAAAGTTTTGATAGTTGTCACCACGAGGAGCATGTGGAAGAGGAGATTTTAGGAATATCCTAAATTTTCTGTTGATTGCTAACTTAATGTCATTTATTTTGAGACACAAAAGTTTTTTGTTCGTTTGTTTGTTTTGTTTTTTATGTGTGCATGTTCTTAAACCAAAAACGTGAAGTGGCTTCTCCCACACACACAAAATGAATGCCCTGCTCCAAGTAGGTAAAGGTTCATTCTGTACTGGTGCTTTTTCTGAAAAGCTTCTAAAATGACTGATTAAGTCTTTGTATTTCATTTCTGAAATGTCAATAAATAAATAAATAAGTGGGAAGTTTCTCTACTGTCCACCAATATTAATAAAAAGAATGTTTTGGATCATTTAAAATATTTAAAAGTCAGGGGATTACTTAGTTTCAGAAAATTTTCTTCGTTTTCATGGAACATCAGAAAACCCAGGTTCATCAGTTATAAAGAAATTACAAATGTAGATTTGATAATGTGTTGCTCTTCTTCATAAAGTCTGTATTCAAGAAGTAGTAAAGACACTGTGGATGGTTTGCAGTGATTTCCATGTTTAGACTTGAAATCCTTAAATTACAGTTGTCTGTTTCTGAATTTGAAACAGGTTATCAAATGTCCTGTTTAAGCTCTAAATTATAAGAAAGCTGAACCAACTAATTCTACTGATAAGGTTGACGTGAAGCATATCTAGAATTCCAAACATATTTTTTATTATCATAGCTCCAAAATCCTCAAAAGCCTGAGAAAGCAATCTTGCGGTCATGTCTCCTTCTCCTGTTGGCAAGATATACCTCAGATTCTGCATTTTATAGCAAAACATCACAGAATCTCAGAATCACGTAGGCTGGAAAAGTCCTGTAAGATCATCAAGTCCAACCATCTATCTAGCAGAAGTCCACTGCTAAACCACATCTTGCCAAGTCCACACATTCCTTAAGTCTCTAGGGATGGCAACTCCACTGTCTCTCTAGGTAGGCTGTTCCAACCACTGTGAAGGTTGGTTTCTTCTTTCAGTGAATAAATTCTTCTTGGTATCCAATCTAAGCGTCCCCTATTGCAACTTGAGGCCCTTTCCTTCCACCCTTGTCAAATCAGAAGAGTGAACAACACCCTCCTTGCTGCAACATGCTTTCAGGTTGTTATAGAGAGTGATGAGATCTCCCTTTCAGCCTCCTTTTTTACAGACTAAACAGCTCCAGTTTCCTCAGCCATTCATCATAAGTTTTGTTTTCTAGTCCCTTCACCAGCTTTGTTACTGTTCTCTGCACATGGTGGCACTCAAGATGATCTGCTCCATGACATTCCCTGAGGAAGTACCTCAGGGAGGTACTGAGGTCAGACTGACAGGCCTCTAATTCCCTGGATCATCCCTCCTTCCTGCCCTTTTTATAGATGGACTTCAGGTCTACACGTCAGAAACTGACAACTTTGAGTCTCAGTCATCCCTACAGGTCAGAGCACTTCGTTTACACACTCCAGGATGGTCAGAAAATAAAACAGATGAGGGCTTTGAATTCAACTTTTTACAGTTGAAAATGTATTCTAAATAACATGGTAATTTACAAATAGGGTGTAAGGAGCAGTGGAAGGGCCCTTTGTCCAAAATTTCGCATAATTATGTACAAATTAAGAGTTCATACTCTGTTATTCTTCCTCATTGATTAAACATCTAACCACAGATACTCAGGATAATTCTTACTTCCAAATAAATTCTACCAATAGCTGGACTACTTGGAGCACTCTCCAGTTATTTACTAAACATGCCCTATCCTGGTTTCAGTCAGGACAGTGTTCATTTTCTTCCTAGTAGCTGGTAGAATGCTATGTTTTGGATTAGGATGAGAAGAGTGCTGGTAACACCCTGATGTTTTAATTGTTGCAGAGCAGTGCTTACACCAAGCACTTAGCACCTTACACCAAGCACCCTGGTGTAAGCAGTGCTTACACCAAGGACGTCTCAGCTTCTTGCTCTGTCCTGCCAACTGGCAGGCTAGGGGTGCAGCAAGAGCTGGGAGGAGACAGACCCAGGACAGCTGACCCAAACTAGCCGAAAGGGTATTCCATACCACCTGATGTCATGTTAAACAATATATAGGGGTGGCCAGTGGGGGGAGGGGAGCCGGACTGCTTGGGGTTAGGCTGGGCATCAGTAAGCGGGTGGTGAGCAATTGCATTGTGCATCACTTGTTTTGTACACTTTATTATTAGTAGTACTATTATCATCATTATTGTTATTACTATTATTTTTATTATTATTTTCCTGTCTTTATCTCAACTCACGGGCTTCACTTTCTCATTTCTCTCCCCCATCCTAGAGAGGGAGGAGGAGGGTGAGTGAACAGCTGCATGGTGTTTAGCTGCTGGCTAGGTTAAACCACAACAGCCCACAACACCTTCTTCTTTTCCCTAACTCCAACTAGCAGACTAGATTGTTCCTGGAAAACTAGCAGAACACTTCCCTTTCAAAAAATAAATGTCACCTTGTCAGTAAGTCCTTTCTCATTCTGTTAATGGCACTGATGTCTTCAAATTGAAGACTGACTCAAAAGTTTATCCTTTGCTGTTTCCTATTTGGTCAACCATTCTGTTCCAAAGAATGATGCAGAAATATGTGCAGATTTTGGTGATGTTCTGTACTCCCAGAGAAGACAGAAATTGTATCAATTAAATTCACCTAGCCCTGGACTAAACTCAGTGGTATGACAAATACTCATTTTTTTCCTTGTACCTTTCTTCAAATTTCCTGCTACTAACAAAAAGTACAACAGAAAAGCAGTGGAGAGGAGCTTTTCCCAGCAAAACTTCTATGTTGCATCTTAAGAATAGTTTGTCATTAAAATTTATAATTCATTATCTTTAAGACAAATGATACAGCTCACATTTATTTCTCAGAAGAGATTTAAGAAGCATTCAGCATATAACACATGAAATTGCTGAGAGGAAAAGAACGAAGAGTAACTGTAGATCACTGTTTCACTGTTTCTAAAGAGAACATCTAATTGTCTCTGAGACACAGGAATCATTTGGCTGTTGTTTGGAATAGATGGTTAAAAGTGTTCTCTAGATTATCAGCCAGTACTTGTAAATGTTGTCAATAATTTTAAAAATGCTGAGAAGCCACATTCAAAATATATTAAGTTTGAGTGTTTCAAATAAGCATAACTATGCAAAGAGCAACCTTTTAGTGCAAAGGAACACTTTCATGAAATTGCAGTATCATCTGATGACTCTGTATACATGAGTGGTAGATACGAAGAGCATCAGCTGTTTTGCTTTCAAATCTGTGTTGACAGCAATTATTTATGGCTTGGATTTTTTATTCTTTCCAGATTGCAAATGGTTTGATCTGTCAGCAAAATATCCACGTGAACTGTGTTCTTAATGGTCATCTATGCAGCTATGCAGGACTATACAGGAAAACACTGTCCCAATAAGTCTTCTTCCTAATGAGTGAAATGAATCTAAAAATTCTGGGGACTGTGTTCTCTCTAGGGCTTTAGTGTTATGTTCCTTAACCACTTGCAGTAAAATCCTCCAAGACATCAGGCCTCCATGACCCACAGAATCAGAATTAATCATTTAAGTTACTCCTTCAGGTGGAAGACATTCATAGTGCACAACAAAATTAGACGGAATGTTATTTCTCTAGTCTATCATTCATTTTGTTCCCTTTTAAAATTATGTGCTTTAAAACTATGCTCATCAACCTTTGAAAACTAAGCCATATTTCTTTTAATACGTCAAAAATATTCCTACCTGAAGCATACTATTTGTTCAAATATTCAAACGATAATGCATAAAACCTAAACGGACTGATTCCTGTGATATTTTTGGAAAAGTTATCTCTAATGATGACATAAAAAACAGTGACTCTGGAATAAGCTTTTATCCCTGTGAAAGCCCTAAAATGTAATATTTTTATCACTATTTACAGTACTGTAATAAAGCATTTTCATAAATGGTTTTGGTGAAACCTTTACAAAGTTTTTATGCCTTCTGAAACAAGTCAGAGAAGCTTTTATTTGGGGACCCTTTTCCTTATGGATTGGGTTAGATAATTTTTTTCAAAGTGGCAAAACCTGCTGACTGCCTAAATCTTTTTATTTAATTGTACAATTTTTCCAAAATCTCAAATCTGGTGTTACAACAGACTTCTGTAACAGGTCTGGGTATAATAGCTAACATTTAAGTTACTTGTTCAGCTTACACACCTAATAATCTCATTTAACTGACCTAAGCTATAGCTGACATTCACATGAACAAAGTAGCAGGTGGCTACAAGTTTGTTCACTCATTTCTTTGTTGTTAATATCAGCAGTAAAGTTTGCACTCTACACCTGTTAACAATTCTTTTTGTTTGTCCTTTTCAGGCAAAAATATATCTGGAAGTGCTATGCTAAAATTCTGATATCTGAGAGGGAGAATGAACTGAAAAAGTAAAGTTTAGAGATAACTTCTCTTCCTCCTAGAGCCTTCCTATCAGGAACTGTCTGCTGTATAAACAATCATACAAATCTGCATAAATCAGACCACGATAGAATACATTTTTGAAACAGCTGTTTGCTTAAAGTGTTATATACACATCATATATGCAACCCCAAAAACGTCATATATGCAACCCCAAAATTTGAACAACTGCCTTGGATCTTAGAGGCTATATTTCTTTTAGCACACTATGTCAGAAACTATGTTTATTTTACTGAACTCTATTCCCATTTTTTTTTTTTAAATCTTTTGAAACACAGAAGGACCATGTTATATTTTTGCAGTCAGACTAAAGTTTACCTCTAAACCTGTCAATGATAAAACAACCGTTGCTTCAATGGTCAAATTAGGCCATTTTAGCTTCTCTCTCTTCCTTAAACGTATCTTTTTTTTCCCTCAACCTTCTGACTTCAGGAAAAAACAATGCAATGCAAGGCAAAAAACAACAGGCAATACCAACGCAAGCCAGAATTCCAACTAGCATTAAGAATATGAATCCCCATCACAACAAAATGTTTGTCAGCACCTTTGGACCATTGTTTTAAATTTTAGAACTCCTTCTCTACAAAAATCATGTCTCCATACAAGGTTAGTATCATTCATATTGCACTGTGCCTGCATGGGATGGAGAAAATTAGTTATTTTTCTTCATAGAAGACCATATGGTGCTGCATTTTGGATCTGTAACTTATACAAGGTTGATAACAGTGATGTTTTAGCTATTCCTGAGCCATACTTGCACAGGGTCAACTTTTTATTTTGTCACTCTGCCCTGTAGTGATTAGGCAGGGGTAGCCAGGAAGCTGAGAGGCAACACAGCCAAAACAGCTGATCTGAACTGACTAACTGACTGAAGGATACTCCATGTCATATAATGTCATGTTCAGCAATAAAAATTGAGGGGAGGTTATTCTGGGGAAGACAGCCATTGCTCAGAGGCTGTCTGGGCACAGGTTTACTTGGGAGAGGTGATGAGTGCCACTCACCACCTTTACATCACTCGTGTGTGTGCGCTTCTTTTGTTTTGGTGTTGTTGTTTGTTTGTTTTCCTTCCTCCTATACTCTTCCCAAAACTGGAGGGGCAATAAAATTTCACAGGAAAAAAAAAAAAAAGAGAGAGAACTAGAGGAGAGTGAGAGGAGAGCAAACGGATACCAAGAATCATAGAATATCCTGAGTGGGAAGGGACCCACAAGGATCATCGATTCCATCTTCTAGCACCACACAGCTCTACCCAAAAATACAGACCATATGACTAAGTGCACAGTCCAAATACTTCTTAAACTCTGAAAGGCTTGGTGCCATGACTGCATCCTTGGGGAGCCTGTTCCAGTGCACGACCAATCTCTCAGTGAACAATCTCTTCCTGACATCCATCCTGAACCTCCCCTGTCACAGCTTGACTCCTTTCCCTTGGGTCCTATCATTGTTCACCAGAGAGAACAGATCAGCACCTGCCCCTCTGCTTCCCCTTGTGAGGAAGCTGTAGACTGCGAAGAGCCTCCTCTTTTGCAGGCTGAACAGGCCAAGTGAATTCAGCCACTTCTTACACATCTTCCCCTCTTGGCCCTTCACTGTCTTTGTAGACCTTCTCTGGACACTCTCCAACAGTTTCATGTCCTTTTTGTACTGTGGTGCCCAAAACTGCGTACTCGAGGTGAGGCTGCACCAGCGCAGAGTAGAGCAGGACAGTCACTTCCCTTGGCCAACTAGCAATGCCGTGCTTGATGCAACCCAGATGCATCAGAAAGAGAGAAAGCAAGAGAAAGCTAGAGAAAGAAAACACTGTGTATTCTTTGGAAATTAAGAAAACTACCACTGTAAGATGTCGTATCTTTTCAATCAGTGTTTATTGAAGTAAGTGCTTTTCCTTGAAAGATCAAAGAAATAACTCAAGGTAGAAGTGACTATTTTTTAATACAAAAAAAAAAAAAAGTAAAGGAAGTGAACTAACATTTAGGAAATGATGGGCTCGACATCCCATCTGGCTGAATATGACAATGTAGGTATAAGAACATGCATGAGTTCTCAGCAGGTAGGTTACAAATGCTACAAATGAAGTGTGTTCAAGTATCACAAAAGATCAATGTAAGTATACATCTCCATTGTAATGCAAATACTGCTTACATCTCTTTTCTTCAGAGAATAAAACAAAATTAAAATAAAAATGCAAGTAGATTAGCTATAATAATGCATTTCAAACACAATTGGACTTTGTTACTGGCAGTGAGACTCTGAGTGAATTGTGAGCATGGACACTTCAGCAAAAGCACTGCTGACTCAAAGGAACAAAAAGAGAAATTGTGTTCATAAGGTCTTTGTATATAAAAGGGTTTGTACAAAAAGCAACTGAAAAGAAATATTTAATCAAAATTGAAAGAGATACTATAAACGGTGTGGAAACATTAAACATCTATGAGTTTTCTATAGCAAAAAGAGCTGAGGAGGTAAAGAAACTATCTTGATTACAATATCCATTATTTCTACGCCAAAAGCTATTATCATTTTTCCTCACGATAAATCAACTTTCTGTAAGACTTATACTGTTATAAAAATGATAAATATAACCCCATTTCTCTCTTCTCTGAGCTGAGATTCTGCACCAATGGTGAGTGCCTTTGAATACATAAGGCTCTTCTAGCATAACTCCATTATCCAAGACACCTTCTCAACCAAAATGCTTGAAAGCAATGCCATGTATTCTACTGAATGAAATAAATGACAAGATGCCGACGTTACAAATGACTTTCAAATCTCAGCTAGATCACAAATATTTTGTTTCTCAAGTTAATCCAAAAACAAATATGCCATTGGCTGCAACCTTAAAACTATAGTGTGAAGTAACTCAAGCACTTCTGAGAAGAATGTAAGGACTTGAAAATGTTTTCATCTGAGATCTCTCTCATTTTTTGGTTTTGAGCCACAGAAGAAATAAAAGGAAAGGGAAAATTATTTCATATTAGCTGATCCAATAACTGATAATGCAAGGCTGACTGTGAAGAACTGATTGAAAATGCCATAAACATGCATGTCTTGAACAGAGTAAAAGTGTGAATATTTTAAGGAACGTACAGAAAATATCTAATAAGCATGATTCAAAAGAACCATAAGAAACTCAAACTGCTATAAAACAACAGTATTTTTTTTTGTTATTTCTAAAGCTTCTTGTAAAAGTTAAAATTCTTTAAACAGATGGAAACAGCTGATAGTCATTTTTTTAAATGAAAAATAACAGTTTAAAGAGGTTACTCAGAATTAATGCAACTGAAATCAATGAGATTTCCAAAGAACCTAAGAATTATTTCAGAATGAAAAAAATGTCATTTGTGATTCCAAAATTGGAAAGAAATATGTCACCAACTAATGTCTAGCAATGGTCATACGCAAACTACTTCATAACAGATTTCTTACAAAAGATTTTGAAATAGAATTTTTTAAGACAATTTATTTCGAAATGTTAACTGACCTTACTAATTAATTACAGAATTCCAGAATCATGGCTGAGGTTAGAAGAAACCTCTAGAGCTTATCTGGTCCGACACACCTGCCCAAGAAGGGCCACCTGGGCAGATTGCACAGGACTATGTCCAGAAAGCTTCTGAAGATCTCCAAGGATGGAGACTCTGCAACTTCTCTGGGCAACCCATGCTGCTTCTACTGCATCACCTTCACAGTACAAAGTGTTTCCTGATGTTCAGAAGGAATCTTCTGTGTTTCACCTTTTGACTGTTGCCTCATTTACTGTCAGTGGACACCACTGACAAGAAACTCTAACAAAAAATACTTTATTTTCTTTGCTGTAAAACATCTACATTTTCTTAATATTTTGTCAATTTCTTAAGCATGTATGTTCTCCAGGAAATAATAAAATCACTAAGGTTGTAAAAGACCTTCAAGATCATCAGAAAAAATCTGAAATAAAAGCATATTTTAAATTTTATCTCTCATCCATTATATTAAAACTTCGTTTATGTATAAGGCAAATGAAAGTAATGTGATGAAAAACCAAGTATAACTAATTATAAAGAAGCTGCTCATATGTGAAGCCACATTATGAAGCCTTAAGCAGTTTTTTTCAGGCATCACTCAGAAGCCTAGAACTATTTAAAACATTCAGACTAACACAGTCAGTCATTCTCAAAATGCAGTGACAAAGGAGACCTTATGGCATTATGTTTTTAAAGTAACCCCACAGAGGAGAAAAAAAAAAAAAAAAGAAGGTGGCTGTATCGCTGGATTCCACTCAGTCCACGCTTATTCATTTCTGTCCAAGGACTCTGTCATATAATTACTGTATCTTAAAAAATAACTAGAATGAATCAATGAGAATCTTCATATAAATGCATATGCATATATAGATGTTCTAGGGAGGCAGTAAAAATTTCCTTGAAATTCTGCTAACAACAGCAAATCTCAGGGGTACAGTATCACCTTGGAAAAAAATAGTATGACACCATAAATCCTTCTATAGGTCCTACAGAAATTGCCATTTAAGTGCCTCAGAATTCCAGAGAATAGGAAAAAACAGGATTTTGCATGAAATAAAAAAAATAATAAAGCAAACAACCGGAAAAATAAACAAAAACTACACAATAGTATTATGATATCAAATGGTCGGCGTGGCTGACCAGGAACACTCTGATGGAGATTAGGCGGAAATAGAGAGTGTTTCGCTACTGGAAGGAGGGCCAGGTGACATGGAAAGAATACAGGGATGCTGTTCGTGTTTGTAGGGAGAAAATTCGTGTGGCTAAAGCACACCTAGAGTTGAAGCTGGCTGTGTCTGTGAGAGAAAATAAAAAGGGTTTTTTTAGATATGTGAATGGAAAAAGGAGAACTAAAGAATACATAGGGCCGCTCCTTGATAGGGAAGGTCTTCTCACAGACGATGACATAGGCAAAGCAGAGACGCTTAACGCCTTCTTTGCCTCTGTCTTCAATGCCGATGATGGGCTTCGGGACCCAGGGTGCCCCAAGCTGGAGGACCGGGACGGTGGGGATGACAAACTCCCAACCGACCCTGAACGTGTGCGGGATCTGCTACTCCACCTGGATCCCTACAAGTCCATGGGTCCGGATGGGATTCATCCCCGGGTGCTGAAGGAGCTGGCGGACATCATCGCGGAACCTCTCTCAATTATTTTTCAACGATCCTGGGAGTCTGGAGAGGTCCCGGTAGACTGGAAGCTGGCAAATGTTGTGCCGATTTTCAAGAAGGGTCAGAAAGAAGACCCTAGCAATTACAGGCCTGTCAGTCTCACATCAGTGCCTGGTAAAATCATGGAGAAGATGGTTCTCGAACGTATTGAGGCGCACCTGGGGGACAATGCAGTTATTGGTCCCAGCCAGCATGGGTTTGTGAAGGGTAGGTCCTGCCTAACTAACCTGATTTCCTTTTATGATAAGATCACCCGTATGGTGGACCAAGGGAAACCAGCTGATGTGATTTTTTTGGACTTCAGCAAGGCTTTTGACACGGTTTCCCATAGAATCCTACTGGACAAAATGTCCACCATACAGCTAAATAAAAACATCATACGATGGGTGAGCAATTGGCTAACGGGCAGGGCCCAAAGGGTTATGGTAAATGGGGCTGCGTCAGGCTGGCGGGCGGTCACCAGTGGGGTCCCTCAAGGCTCCATTTTAGGGCCGGTACTTTTCAATATTTTTATAAACGATCTGGATGTAGGAATAGAAGGCATTTTGAGCAAGTTTGCTGATGACACCAAACTTGGAGGAGTTGTGGACTCGAATGAGGGTGGAAAGGCCTTGTAGAGGGATCTGGATAGGTTGGAGAGCTGGGCGATCGCCAACCGCATGAAGTTCAATAAGAGCAAGTGCCGGGTCCTGCACCTGGGACGGGGAAACCCTGGCTGCACGTACAGACTGGGCGACGAGACGCTGGAGAGCAGCCTAGAAGAGAGGGATCTGGGGGTCGTGGTAGACAACAAGTTGAATATGAGCCGGCAGTGTGCCCTGGCAGCCAGGAGGGCCAACCGTGTCCTGGGGTGCATCAAGCACGGCATCGCTAGTAGGTCAAGGGAGGTGATTGTCCCGCTCTACTCTGCGCTGGTGCGGCCTCACCTCGAGTACTGTGTGCAGTTCTGGGCACCACAGTATAAAAAGGACATGAAACTGTTGGAGAGTGTCCAGAGGAGGGCTACGAAGATGGTGAAAGGCCTGGAGGGGAAGACGTACGAGGAACGGCTGAGGGCACTGGGCCTGTTCAGCCTGGAGAAGAGGAGGCTGAGGGGAGACCTCATCGCAGTCTACAACTTCCTCGTAAGGGGGTGTCGAGAGGCAGGAGACCTTTTCTCCATTAACACCAGCGACAGGACCCGCGGGAACGGAGTTAAGCTGAGGCAGGGGAAGTTTAGGCTGGACATCAGGAAGGGGTTCTTCACAGAGAGAGTGGTTGCACACTGGAACAGGCTCCCCAGGGAAGTGGTCACTGCACCGAGCCTGACTGAATTTAAGAAGAGATTGGACTGTGCACTTAGTCACATGGTCTGAACTTGGGTAGACCTGTGCGGTGTCAAGAGTTGGACTTGATGATCCTTAAGGGTCCCTTCCAACTCAGGATATTCTATGATTCTATGATTCTATGATTCTATATGAAGGCTGAATATTCTCTGCGTAACTGCATTCCATCTTCAAATGTATAACTCTCTGAATCTTTTCTCTTCCCCCTCAGCAATGCATTCTAATGTCAATCAAAAATATTTACATATATCTGACAGACAATTCAAACAATCTATAATAAGCAAAAACATGCCTACTATTTTAGTGTATGCTTTTACTGTTAGCTGAAATGTCAGTAGTTTGAGGCTGCTCAGTGGCATGGATGATTATTAAAGTTCTTGGAGGAAAAAAACAATTGTTACGGGATCTGATTGAAGATCCATGGTAAATATCACACAGTTCTACAATATTCTGCTATATGGATATCACATATAAATGTTTTTTTTGCAGGTGATATTTACTACCCATGTGACATATTTTGGCTGGACAAAATGATCTTGGAGTCTTTTCCAACATTAATGACTATGATTCTATGATATTTAAATCACATGCCCTTTGCCAAGCTGAGGCAGGGGAAATTTAGGCTTGACATCAGGAGGGGGTTCTTCACAGAGAGGGCATCAGAGTGGACTTGATGATCCTTAAGGGTCCCTTCCAACTCAGGATATTCTATTCTATGAAGTAGCATCGCTTATGGGACATCCTCTAATGTTGCAAGTCCACACTGTTTTAAGTACTAAACACTTAAATAAGGAAATACAGTGACTTTGTAAGTCATATTGCTACTCACCACAGCGTAGAACTTAGTTCAAATAGTTCCTTATTTGAAGCTTCAGATTGGGAACTGATGAAAATTTTGTTATTAACAAATACATCATGCATGCAGAGTCAAATTAATTACTAAGAGAAGAACACTGAGAAGTTCACGGCTTCCAAAAAATGTGGGCATTACCCACACCTCATGCATACTAGCCTGGAAAGGATTGCATTACACACTGTTACCAATATACTTATACTAGATTGTGAACCTGAGCTGAAGACAGGATCATGAATACAGTTGCAACCAAGTTGTTACAAAACTTCCTGAAATCTGAAATATACTCAAGCTCTTTCCATGCATTTTTACAATCTTTAGGAAACAATTTTTATTACATCTATGCTAGCATGTTTTGCATATTCTTTATTGATTCTCTGTGGTTAATAATTGTAATGTTTGGATACTCCAATGTGGTCCTAAAAATACTAGTAATTCTAAAGGATGATTAAAATCATCCTTTAATTCCTTAAAATATTAAATGATAAATATCTGGTAACAAAACTAGGAGTGGAGCTAGGAATGGCCTTGCACCCTCCTCTCTTTTTATGTCCTTTTGCATACAAAATAATATCTAGTTACTTGTATTATATTAATATAAGAACTTTTCTGGGGGTGTTCTTACATCTAAGAAGGCAAAACCTCAGACACTTGGCAGAACTCCTGCAATTACAGTTAAAAATAAATAAATAAATACTATGTGTTATCCAGTTCTCCAACAACAATTTAAATCTGCAGATCTCATCTACTTCAGAGATACCTCCATTTAAACCGTATCTCCACTCTACAGATGGAAGAACTGAAGCACTGAAAGAAGAAAATTGTCCACAAGTGTACAGTACGTGTGCCTCCCTTATCTTGAATTACCTTCCATGAATAACGTCACGTTGGCTATGTCAATTCTATGTTATTCTTTGAACAACGTTACTATGGGCAAACGCTGGTTTGCCCATAGCCAGCCAATCTTTGATATGCAGAAGACAGCTTCTTTTCATACCTATGTGAATATAGTTGTTTCTTTTTCTTTTTTTCTTTCAATAAAAATGCTTCAGACTTTGCAATATCATGGTCATTGAGACTGACACAAAAAAGCATTTAGTAAGTTAAAAATTTCTGCAGTATATCGAGAAAAATGCAACAACAGTACTCCCTAACAGCAGGCCTGATTCTCACCAAATCTTTTTAAAATGGCTGACAATTCAAGTAAAATGATACCCTTCAAATCGAGACAGTTACATAGCTGAAATCATTACACAGGTATTGGAAAGAGATCCAGCCAACAGTAAGAGGAAAAATCTAAGAATTCTTGCATAACAAAGTAACTTAAGGCAGAGTCATTAAAAATAAAGCAACTACGGTTACAGGATTGGGATCTCTGCAATAAAATTTAAGCCTACAGCAAAAATCAAAAGGTGTAAAATGTAAGAATCCTAAGGAAAGCCTCACAGACCACACTGCTGCTGCTTCAGCAACTGCAAAAATCAATACAACTTTTCAGATCAGTTTTTTGCTTGGTAAACACTCTCTTATTTGCCTCTGTAAGTAAGACAATGCAACTGTGATTGTTTTGTTTGTTCGTTTTGTTATCAAACAAAACAAAATACTGCTGTTTAAACAAAATACTGATAGCATTGGTAAAGATGTGAAAGTTTCTCCCATAGCTTTCGAGTAAACTTTTCCCATCTTCGGGATATGCATCCAGTAATCGTATTGGAAAGATTACTATAAAGTTGTCACAGCCTTAAAAAAAGTTGAGTAAAAAAATATAAACATACAATTTTGTGAAGAACTTTGTCATACAATTAGGTATTTTTATTTTGATTACTACTGAGATTCATTTTCATTCCCTGTAAAGCCCTATAATCATGGGTGTTCAGAATTTCTCCAAGGAAATTTTGTATAACTGCATTTTCACCTCCACGACCAGTAGTTTGACATCACTTGTTAAGACAAGTGCATACAGCACAGAAGAAACTAGTTACCTAGATTGTTTTTTCAAATGCAGTTTACAACTATGAAGCATAATAACCTGAAGGTTAATAATATTTATTATTTTAGATTTTAAAAGATTAAGCATCTTCACCTACATGACCTCTTCACAAATAACAGCAAAGAAATTATAATTATTTATATTCCAACAGCCCAAACAATTAACAGGTAATATATTTATCTACCCATGAAACATTCTCACTATATTCATCTTTAGAAGTATCCCCTTAATACATTTCATTGAGAATGCCATGTTAAACTAGTCCAATTAGGGAAAATCTAACTGAATCAGAATGAAATCCACTTAAAATAATAGGCGTAAAATTGCACGGAATAGGAGCTTTTTACAAATTTATACATTCCTATAATGTCGAGTACAATAACCTTAGGCATGTTTAATCAGCAATTATGATGTTAGTAATAATAGCAATAATAATAGTACATTAAATCCATTTTGTGCTCTTCATAAGTTTAGACAGCAGTTTCATTAAAACGAAAGAACAAAACAAAACGATGGATTGTTCAGTTATGGATCCACTCTGTGACAGAGGCACAGTGGACTGCAAAGATGTCAGATCTCCTAAAACAACAAAAGTTTTCTGCTGCAGTGAGTGATTGCCACAATCAACAACAAGGATCATTTAAAATTATAGTTAAGCTGAAAAATAACAGTGTAAAAACACAAAAGAAAAAGACAGAATAAACATAGCTAAGCAAAAATCTTGAAAGAGTGTTACTGGAAGAACATGCGAGAGATTTTTAGTTCTATTTCTTACATTTCAATATAAAAAAAAAATAATAATCACTGGGATTCAGAATGTGTCCTAAAAGTGTAAAAACAACATTTGCTGAGAGGTACATTCAAAAAAAGTCAGACTGTTGAACATGAATGTAATAGCTTTTGTAATTTAAAACTGAAAAGGTACGTTTTCCAGAGCACTAAACCTAACAGTTCACAAAGCTGAACTGAATTCTAGCCTTTTTAGTCTGTCTAGCAAAAAATATGACCATCCCCATAGCATAGCAACTATATGAAATATCCATTTGTTATGTCTACGTAGAATATGGTACAGAGAGATGTATCCCCTCCTCAGAAGAAAAGGTCAGTATTAAGGTGATGCCCTGTATTTTCTGTCTGATTTTCAGTTCTACTACGTCGTGTTTCAAAGCATTTCTGTTACAATTCATTTTACTATGTCCTTAATTCCTTCTTGTTTTAATTTGCTTCAAATATGCAAGTACAATACTTCCATTAAAATACATACAGAGCTAACAATTAAGCTAGGCATGACACAGTATGCATTGTCATAATGCAAACAGAGCATTCTTCAGTTAGCTGGGAGTTATACAGAGTTTATAGACTATGGTTGATGCCAAACTTGCAGTGAAACTTAGCTGAACAAATTTAATTTCTGAAATTAGTTTGGTTGAGAAAGGTCACCATACTTAGAGCAGTAAGACAAAATCACACTACACAATGCAGATGATGTAATAATACTCTAATATAACTTTAATCTCAACTGAGGGTAGTATTTAAGAATAATAAAAAAAATGCAACATTTGCATTTACTATCAAGTTGTGCCAATTGCAGAGTATCTAAAATCTTACATCATGACTGACACTTGCAACTTTTCAGAGTAAAACCAACAAGTTCCACTGACATTTCTAAAAAAGAACATCTCTTATATGCCTCATGAGACTTCCCTTCAGTGCAGCAGAGATCTGAACTGTTGTCAATACCTTCATACAAAGCTTAGGAACGTTACAGCACCAGGCCAAAAAAGCCCAAGCACTATGTGTATTTCTGGAATGCTGAATGGCAAAAGCCACATAAGTTATCATGGGAATTCCTTAGTAAGACAAATGAAGGCAACAGGAAAGCTTTTTCCTTCAAACTGTCCTTGAAGAGCAGCATTTCAATTCTGGCTTTAACACTATGTGCTGTGGGTTATTTTTTGTTTTGATTTTTTTTCCTGGACGTTTTACACAGACAAGAGCACTCCTAATGCCTTGGACTAAAATAAATCAGGATAAGCCCTTCTCAAACTCTTCTGGATCTCACCTATGGAACATACAAACCCATTCTCACAGTGAGATGGCAAGTGCTCCCTACTACCAGCTACCAAATGTAGTCCAAAAATTTTAACTGCAGAAGCTTATACTAAGGGTGTTGCAAGCTCGCCAACAGCAGTTCTTGTCAGGAAATTATGCTGATGATGCCCTTTTTCCCCAAAGTCATACATCAGATGAAACTACGTTAAAGCTATACTTTGCTCAATTGTCAAGCATATAAAAACTAAATAGAGCTGGATATAGGTAGAATCATGATACAGACATCAGATGCTGGATCATGTAATTTTCCAGAGGACCTCCCTCCTTCAGTTAGTCTGTAAACCAAATGCACAAGGGACAAAAATGAGACTGTGTGGCCAGCTGCAAGGTTTTAGCTTCTTGGCCATTAAGTTTCCGAACAAACTAATCTTTTCACTTTCTAGCAGAGCATATAGGAGATTTTCATCTCAAACAGAACTTAGAAATACTCAAAACATCCCTTCTGCAGAGTTAACATTAAAGTGCCTTTCTTTAAGGCTATACACGGATCATCAACTCTTCTTTCCCTACTACAATAGCATCCCTAGGTAATCCTTTCATCTACTGTTTCTCACCCTTTATACAATTTTAGGTTTCTTTTTCCCAAGGCTGTGATTTATCGCTGACATGCAGCCCTCTTGCTGCTACAGCTTGTCTCAGTCACCCACTTAACTTTCTTTAAATCACATTTAAACTGTAATTTCTTCTCTAATTTATTGCAAATTTTGTACAAGAACAAGATGTTTTAGTAATGTTAATAAGATACGGGGGCTTTAACGTGTAGGTCTCTAGATCAAAGTCATCTGTAACCAGGACAGGCCACTGAAGATTTGGTGGTGTTTTTTATCAACTACGGAAGATACGCTGATAGTCTCTGTCAGATTTCAAATGGACAGATCTTCACAGCATAACTTTACAGAAAACAGTATTATACCTGTTTGGCCCTGGCAGCAGAGAGGTCAGTCACAGAACATGTACAGGAAATAATGCTTCTGAAATGAGTAGAAAATACTCTTTCAGAGCAGAATAAAACTACCCCTGTCAATAAATGTGTGAAAATACTCGCCATCATTTACCACAGAATCTGCAGTACATCTTACTTTTTAAGTAGTAGAACCATGAAATATCCCTTGCTATCTATCAAATCTATCAGATTGCATGTGAAAATATGCTAAAATTGCAATGCATGCTTCATTATAGTGCTTAAAAGAAGGCTACTCATGATTGCTGCACTTCTTCTTATGTATTTAGAGCAATCTTTTTCACTTCTTCTAATTAATTTAATGTTCATTAAAGTAACAGGAGAAAAGAAAGCACAAACAGCATGCCTCATGAAAACAGATGCCTTCTTACATTGCACACTCAGCAGTTAAATTAAACATGGTTTGGGGATGGTCAGAACATCCTGTGTATGAGAAGTTACATTTATTCTACCGCTAAAAACAGAGAAAACATTCAAAAGATTAATTAAAATGAAAGGTATTTGAAATATAAAGTACATATTGTCCTAGATCAGCAATGGGAGGATGGAAAGTCAAACACTGGAAACAGATTACATAGTAATTTCAAGTTTACTTATTCAGTGCTACTTTGTACATTACAATATTTATTCAAAGATTTCAGATCCAAAACATCATCTGAATTATGATCTAGTGTATTCAAATAATGCCAGTTGAATAGGTTGTTATTAAAATAGTACAGGTGCAAATATATTCCTCATAAAACTAGCCTTATTGTCAATTGAAAAATAAATTTTAAAAAATATACATAAACTGTAAGTTAGGCTGTAAAGCTCAACAGATATAAGAATTTAATTCAGGAAAACATAAGAAAATTCACAGTAATATTCTAGTTCGAACTTATCTCACCTTTTAAGAGTTCTTAGTGAAAATGTTTCGGTATTAAACAAGCTAAGGAACATTAGCAGAAGTCTCCCAGAAAGAACTAAAGGTAGGTCAGGCTTACACAGCCTGTACTTTTGAACACCACCGTCCAGCTGTAACTGTGCTATACCTGGTTCATTTCAGATCTACCTGCCACGTATAATAATTATACCCCGACAAGTTCTGCTTTTCATAATCATACAATAACTGAAGGTTAATTGTACAGTAAAGCAGCATATGCTCACTCTAACTACTAAAAACACAATCGGAGGTGAGAAATTAAATTTCAGACATCCCATGCAATTTGCAAAGACAAAAGTATTTATCTTTTCAGGATTTTTTTGTACATTCTGTATCCATTCCTCATCAAAATGGAACTAGGGTGAACATAAAAGGAGTAAACTTGAATTTTCATTAGGTATGATAATTACTTTATCCATTCATCATGCTTTCTGAAAAATTTTAATCAAAACAAGAAAGAAAAAAAAAAAGTAGTGAAGGAGCAACCCAGTCCTGAGTAGCTTGTTCCAGGTGTGTTTCAAATTTTTGTACAATTACACTCTAAAATGCAAATAAATATTTTACTTTTTTATAAATACAAAGCTGTGTCTGTGTCGCAGACATATCTGTTTTCTACTGTGACAATGATTTTTTATGATGGAAACATTTAAGCACTTTAAAAAAAAAAAAAAAAGTATATGCAACTCCATATGCAAAAAGTCAGAAAATGAAAGAAAGGGAAACAATAAATGTAAAACAAAGCTGCAGAAGTCTATACCACCAGTGATGTAATTCAGAGAAGGGGAAATCTTCACTGAGAAATTAAAAAAATCTGAAGTGTCTCATTAGTCGGGGAACATTTCTGTTTCAAACTCTTAGTGCTTCATTATGAATTCTAGTTTTAAATCCTGTAACTTCCAACAGGTAATTTAAGCACCAAAACTGTTCAGTCCAAATTGAATAAAAGAGACTTAAGAGCCACAATCTACCGACTGCTGCTCCAACACTGGATCACTTAATAAACTAAAAAGCTTTAAAAAAATGTTAAAAAACTTTTTAAAAACTGTTTACCAAGATAAATGCCCCTAAACTAAATCATTTATATGGAAGAATACGATATAATAATATTATATATATATAATTCTTACATTAAGAAATGTCGAGGTTTGGTCTTAACTGCCTCTTCCTGCATGAAAAGTATTCTCAGAATTCCTACCCTGTGCTCATGGAGTGCTCGAAATTTGTTTTAATAGATTTCTGTATGTAATTATTTAAACTTTTTGAATCTAGATTATCTTCTGAAAATCTATCTTGTGCATAGTAAAAGTGCCAGTTCATGTGCAGAAAGGGTTAGTAACACTAGTAAAACACTTTCATTATTATCTCTTCTCTTACACAAGATCATACAAACATTTTGTGCTGGCTAGACCTAACATTATCAATTAGTGGCGGTTTCTCACAAAGGTTGGCTCTTCTAAAGAATTAGGCAATTCTGTGTCCCTCCAGCAAAGACTTCTAAATCAAATTTAGACAAAACTTATGGACATATGCTAGCGAGGACCAAGTTCATTCATTCTGATGCAAAGAACTCTGTACATTACAGTGTGGGCCCACAGCTATCACAGAAAATACATACACTGAAAGCATCAAAATGAAAAATACTGAACAACTACAGTGTTGGTATTAAAACCTGTGTGGAAAGCAGTGAAGAAAGGAGGTATGGGAGAAGAAAAATGCATCATACATCAACTAATGGTCAGAAAAGTGGAGCAATCTAACTTTTGATCTAAAAGTAGACTGTCTAAACTGGTGAATCTAAATGAGAACATATTTGAAAAGCACTTGAAGTAATGTCAATGTTTCATAAATTAAATAAAAATATTAATAAAAATAATTTTAAAAAACTTTTTTTTTTTCCTGGGATGTGGTGCTGAGACACAGCATCAAAATCTAATACAATACCTCCCAAGCAATAAGAAATTCTCATGATTTATGTGTGTGCATTTGTCTGTGTGTATATTTGTACGCATGCATGAGTCCTCAGGACTAAAAAGAAAGAAAAGATTTCCATCTGTTCATAGTAATCATGATGCTTTTCACTTCCCAGGGAAAAATACTTATCAATTTAAAAATATGAATCTATGTGGCTCCATTCTACGTTATTTTTATGAGTCAACTGCAATTGTAAACATTTCAATCCTACAGAGAAAGTTACAAAGAAAAGACAATTTACATATACTAATTTGGCAAAAATTGCTTTCTAAATAACTGTGTTTTACAGGAGCCATATTCTATTTTTCTTTTAGTGCTTTTTTGACAGCCAGGAATAGATACAAGTTGTAATTTACTTGTATCAATTTCCTACTTTACTAGTGTCCAGTAAAATCATTCAAACAGCATGACAGATAAAAGGCAATAATGAAAAGCATTTTCAGTCTTCAGAGAGCTATAATGTGCACTGAATACAAACAGCAGTTAGAGAATAAAAATTAAAAACAAAGCAAAACAAAACATACTCATACTTAAAGTCCTGCTGGCACCTTGTAAGACAACTCCTGAATATATTTCAGTATCCAGCAATGAAAATGTTATGTAAAATGATGTGCATTGATCCAGTAATCCCCAAAGCTCTTAGAGTGACTTTAATTTACCTGAACACAGAACTGCTTTGAGAAAAATCCTTCTAGACCCTGCCAAAATCTGACTGCAGGGAACAGCATATTTTCATAGTCATAAAAGCAGAACAACAAAGAAGATGTCAAACACAAGGCCAATGGCAGCTGAAACTATCATGTTCTTTACACAATTAGCAATTGACAGTGTGAATATTACTGGTAAAACAAGCAATGAAGTACAAGATGAAAAGAAAGTTGATTGTAGGTGACAGTAAAATATTTTTAGGAATAACAGTCTGTACAATCTAGAGGCTATAAAGTATACAGAACAACAACAAAAAAAATCAACAAAAAATATTTGCATCCCACAAAAGTATATTTTAGCAGAAGGCTGTTCTTGAAGTTTATGGTGAAATTAGAACACCATAAGAAGACCATATTAGTTTAAATGCAATGCACTGTATACTACCATATTCCAATTCCCACTGATGTCAACAAAACAGATTCTGTTCTGTTCGAGATTTTAATTTATACTTCTGTTTCAGTTTTAATTTTTAAGCAAAAGTAAATACTATCTAGAATTGAGGTTCCTAATTAGTACTTTCTTCCAGGGTTGTAGGATGATCTTCTGACCAAGTGTTTCAACTGCACATAATAAAATTACTTCAGTTATACTGGTGGTAGAAAATACCAGCATGTACTAGCTATGAAAACTACTGCTTTAAAAAATTAATATGTAAAAAATAGAATAATCAAGGCTCTGTACATAACAGATTCTCTGCCTTATAAAATAAGTTACATTATTGTTAAGACAACTTTTATTCAAAATAAAAACGGAGCAAAATCTTGTGTTACAATCCCAAGCAATACTCTCCTGCATCTACCTTTATTTGATTTGTATAATTCATATAGTAATCCTTTCTGTGACTTATCAATTACTAGTTTTTACCAATTATGCAGTAAGTAATCTGTTTAATTTGTTTTAGAATATGCTTGTTCTTTTACAGGTAAATTCCCATGTGCTGAATTCCATACAACTATGTAGGGGATGGAAGTCTGCACTGAAATAGAGACAAACAGGAAATTGGAAAACTTTATCCTCGTATGGTTTGTGTCACTCAATTAAATTAAATAAATAAAACTAAAAAGCAAACCTATGCTATACATGTATCAGCCCACCTCAGCAACACTAGCTGTTACAATGGTACCAATTTAAAATGACTCTTCCAATTACCTAGAGAAAACTTCATACTTTTACATCTTTTCTGAAGAACAGATAAGACTTCCTAAGTCCTTCGGAAGGAAGGACTCATCCACCTTAATAATAAAATAGAAAAGGCATTCACCTTAAAGGAAAAGAATAGAGATCACAGAAGTGCTGCATCATAAGAAGAATAAAAGCTTTTTTGAGGAAAAAAGCTAGAAACTCTAAAAGATGATAACACTAAAGCTGAAGAACTGAGGACCTAAAGCTTTTTTTTTTTTTTTAAATAAAGAGTGTTACACTGATACGTAACAATGACAGACTCAAAGCCACAGAAAGTGCATTACTTACATTTCTTAATTTACAATGAAATGTCAATTACCATCCACTTTTGATTCCACTGACATACACTAAACATTCTTTTGACCACTTTTTTTCAGTACTTACCAAGAGATTTTTTGAAGGGCAAACAAAAGTTGCTGAAATATTTTATCTAAATTATTTATCCATGTCAAATTCATCAAAGTTGTGAACAACCACAAGGCATAAATAGAGATTTTGGAACAGATGAAAAACTATAAAGCAATAAGAGACATCACAGGACCAGTGAAAAGGATTAATTGCTACTTCCTCAGTTACTCAGTAGGAACTGTCTTCTACTGATCCCTTCATCCTCTACATAACCTATTATAATACTGTTCTGCAATTCCTGCAAGAGGGAAATCACTGCGAGTAAAAAGATTATCTTCTCTTAAGAACTTTTATTTTTCCCTCACAAGAATTTCACCTTTAACAGTCTAGTCCAGTATTTTGTTATATTAATTTTGAAAATGAGTAAGTGTGACAATGAAATACCAGCCAAAAAGTGATTACAATAAACTCAAAAAAAAGTTGTGTTTATCCTACCTCTGAAACTTTACACATATCTGGTCTAATATTTGGATGGATAACAAAACAGGTATTCACTAAATTATCTTGTGAGCATCAACCAGTGAGATGAACCTCTTGGCTTGACTGGCCTCAGCATTTCAGCCCTGCATTGTGGTTTGGATAAAGCCAGAAACTTTTGACACAGTTGTGCCTGTAACACTTTTCCTCCATCACGTCAGATTATAAGAATGCATGTTCTTGCACTGAAATCATTATGCATATAGACCAGATTCCTTCTTATTATTAACCTCTTATTTATTAATACTTTTTCTGTAGCCAAATGCAAGTGTTCCACAATGTGTGCAAAAGGAAATATAGTCTGCATTTATTTCATATTTCAGCAGTTTGGAGATGCTTGTTTTTGCTTGTTCAGAATGTTAACTGGAAAAAAATGAAATAGAAAACAGAGCATATTACTTCCATTCTTCCCATAAATGCAGCAAAGCTGTAAACTCCCATTTCTTGAGTCAGCTGTGCTAGTAATATTGAACATTCTGAAGAAAAAGGTAAAAAAGACTGAGTAAAGCAGAGAATTTCTTTTTTTATTTTAATTCCCCTCCACAACATATAAATTCAAAGAACAGTTTATTGCATACTTTGTTTTTAAACCAAGTGCATGCTTATTTTTAAACCCACAGACAGATGTATAGATTTCAATGATGTTACATAGTGGTTAACTTACCTATGTGGTTAACAGGTATTTCCGACCCTAACTTCTCTGCTGAATTCAGTCTTAAATTAATCATTTTTCATTTATTTATTTTCAATTCAATTATTAATTTGCTTTATCTTTTCTGTCCTTGCTTACGTTTTCATATACATTTTTCCCATATAGGATGGCAGGAAGAACCAGTTCCTGAAAACCTGATGTGCAATTAAATCCATTTGATACTGTGGGAGTATTTGCATGAATAAAGTGAGCTACATACAGCAAACTGTTCTTATTACCGAAGAGTCCTTATACACAAGGACTGTCCTTCCATAATGAAGCTCATTTAAAAATAGTCCTTCATTAATCTACAACAGAAAATTATCTTCTAAATACTTTTAAAAGCCATTTAAATTTCCTGTCTGATTTGGTGTGCTTAACATTAACAGCAGACAGGAATGTTCCCTATTTTTAAAGTTATTCAGGGGATGTGATTACATGACTCTCAACACCTATAGTTATTTTTAGCTATATGTCTATGAAGAACTTTTTTTTTTTTTTTTTTTAAGTTAAATTTCCAGGTACTTCGTGAAGGATAACAGGGAAAAGTGGAAATCAGTGTTTTACAAACAGATTTTTTTTTCCTGTATTATTCATACTGTTTTAGGCAGTGACACAAAACAGGGATAAAATCAGAGCTGTGAATCACGTAAGGATTCTCTCATGTATAAAGAAGCAAATAGTTATGGGAGTTTTGCAAAGTACAGCTGACTGGACTATTTTTCATCATTCTGCACATCTATGTAATCTCTGTCTGGACAGTGAATTTGTGATGCATAAATGTACAATTTCTTCATACCTTTGAGTCATCTTAAAAAGGCAGATCTAAAACCACTTTTGGTAGCTCAAGTAAAAAATAGTAATGCAAAATGTATTTTATACACCTTCAGTCCCAGGCCTAGACACGCTAAAAAGATATAGTTATACAGATATCTATGAAAACTGCCTGATTAAATATTGTATATTCCACCTCAGATCTAAGATTTTACTCATCTGAGAACATGAAGCGGTTCCAGATTGTCATTGAAGCAAATAAACATCAGCTCACTCCACTGATGCTAGATTAATTATTACTTATTTCATTATCAGTCACATACCAAGCCCTCACACAGCTACAAATTTTAATGTAAACACACTTTACAATTTAGTAAAATATCCATAAAAGATATAGTTCAGATGAAGTTATAAGAAAGCCACAGTATTTTGAGGATAAGCTTTACCTATACTGTCAGTTAAGAAACATCAGAAAATAGTCTTACTATTTTCACAGTCAAAATCTGAAAGGGAATTGCTGAACCTAAAAGATGTATTCACGTTACTTCAAAGGAAAGCTTCAGGTTTTCTAAGGAGTATTCTAGTATCTTCAAGGGAACACTGTAAGGAAGAATTATTTGAGATGGACCTCCTGTCTTTCTCCTAATCTCATAAAAATAGAAAGAACATCAGCAAAATATCAAAACAGAGGAAGATTACAAGGACAGTAAAATCTGAATGTTACTCCTTTCATCTAGTTTGAAGGCAGAAAAAGGGAACAGTTTATGAGAAAACTAAGAACAGAAAAATCAAAATTTTAATCCTTTAAGTATTTGCACTATTTAGAAACCGAATACACACAAAACTTGCTACTAAAGCTGCTAACATTTGCTACACGTTCTTAAGCACAAAGTCTCTGTGAGAAACATTTCTGAAAACTGATCTTTGTAAGAACAGGACGCTGAAAATGTTCGTGCATTGAAAGTAATGTCCAAATAGTCAAGAAACTAATGCTGAAAAAGCTTCAGATTCTGCATAGACTCAGACAAGCTACACAACTTCAGTAGGTAACTTCAGCCATTAGCAAAGGGCAACCAAATTCACAATTAAAATGTACAATCAAGGTTGTGGTACTCCTCTAATTTTTCTCTAGCAGTTAAAACTTTTAGTTCATCCCTGAATGCTGCCATAAGGCAATATCCAAATTACTAATTAAGTGAAACTGCAACCAACATCAAAAAATCCAGTAATAAAACAGTAGCTTCAGCTGAAGCAGCTACCCTACACCAGCAAAGATACAACTCGCAAATACAAAAGCTAGGAAGAATCCTGCTTCTTGCTGTATGTGTATACGCAAAAGTAAAGAATAACAGCCATTGTTAACCACTAATAAAACCTCAGAAACTCAGTAGGTGGAATAATAACTACACTGGTGAAGGAAGTACAGTGAAGACCTGCCTTAAAATTCTCAAACATGTTAAAAACAGAGAAGTAGTACAGCATACTAAGAAATACACAGGGAGTGCACCAATATCTAACAAATAGTGTCTATTAATGAAACCTAATGTTTGAAAAAAAAAAAAATAACACAGAATTCTCCCCCTCAAAATTACCCAGCATTGGTTTTGCTTGGAGTATTTGACATTTAAGAGGAAGCTTGAAAGCTTGGGATGTTAAACTCCAGATGCTTCTAACAGGAACATGAACTTGGAGCTCTTTTATATGGTCGGATGTCTATGAGAATAAATGATCAGTATGTGTCTCAGTAACACTCTCTCGGACCGAAGTAGATGTTAAGAAATTGAATTCATCTGAATAGTATGAAGAGTTGGAAAGCATTACCTGGACAGAAGAGAACCAGCAAGCAGAGCTAAATTTAAATCTGCCATCTCTGCATCTAGAGACTTAAACACAAAAATGGCACTGGAGAGAGGTATTTATTTGTTGTCACACTGGAGTCTTCCAGACATAGGAAGCCAAGAGAAACCGTTACATCAAGCAGGTTTATTTCTCCTGTTGTGTTCCCTCTTTTACTGCAGAGAGCCTTCTCATGTGAAAAATAGGAAGTGGTTGAGAAAGCACAGATTTGACAGAGAACCGAAGGGCGATACCGTATCTTATCTCAGACATAAAAGAATACACATAAAAGAAAACTTTTAAAAATATTAGAGACACCAGAGTTTTCAAATACCTCAATGAAGGAGGTGTACAAGTATATATATGGTGTCTGATGCATGTTAATAGCTACAAAAGTCTACGTTGAGAGATTAATTTATAATTATCTGTACTTTGTTAAACAAGATGGAAGTCAATGCAAAAAGGACAAGCATAGAAGATACAAAAAGAACGTAAGTGAAACCTCTGAGATCCTAAGGAAGATAGCTTCCTTAGCTAGGAAGAGGGGGATGTCTAGAACGTATAGAGCTCTAATATTGCTAATTTAAGTGAAATTCTAAAATAAGGACAACCTAGTTTTTGGGAGTTCACAATGTTAGCTGTGATCTAACAATGAGAAACAAATCCGCAATAGAGTTACCTTTGAAAGATACCAAAGGACTCATTCAGAAGTAATTTACAGTATGGAAGAGTTGAAATGAAGTAGGTATCAGTATTTCTTCAGGAGCACACAAAGAGCAAGTCACCAAGTACTTCTCCTTGATTTACTAACTGTCATTTTTCACATGGAGGAAGGATCACCAGCTGAAATGCTCCCATCAGTGAAAAAGACACGATAGAGAAAAACTTGGGGAAAGAAGTGGAAGAGAAGGGCATCCCCAGTCACTGTAATCAAACGGGTTATTTTGCTCTAGTGGGAAACTTACGAGGTTGCAAAATTGCACTCTGCTTTTTCAAGTGGGTGAATTCATGTTTCCTCATACCCCAGAGCTCCTCAGCATCCTCAAGTGTTCTTTCATACTATGAAATAGGTATTAACATCATTATCTGAGCAACAGGAACCACTGATACAAGCTGCTGAAAATATCTCCACCTAATTTTCTGAATGGCACCTCTACTATGAATTTAACCCAGGAAAGCACAAATTTTACATCAAAATGACAATCTACTCACATTCTTACAAAAATAACAACAAAAGAGATAAGAAGGCAGCACACCTATCAACAACACTGTTTAAGAACTAATCTATTAAAAGAATGCAAAGTACTGGTCAATGTAAAAGCACTTCCAGCAACTCATTCAATTCACAAGGGAAAACCCCATCATACCCTCCTTTTCCATATAACTCACAATCTCTTTTAATTTCTTTATTAATCCCTCCTCCTACCCTCCTCCACCTCAGACTGCTGCGGAGATTAGCAAAGATGAAATAACACAGTTTTAAGGCCATTGCATCTTTCACAAGTAATGTAGTTCCCCCTAGAAAGGAAAAAGGCATTCTGATATTATACATTAGACTTGCTCAAAGATAGAGAAATCCTCATCTCCAAAAAGCCCAGCAGTTATTTTCATGTGTTCTAATACCTTTGGAATAAGATTACCCTTGTGCACTAGATTAATAAAGCAATCCTATGAATAAATCAAGCAGGGATACAAGTCCTAGTAAATGTCCTTTTAGGGATTACATTAATGAAGGACATGTACCTGTTCCATCAAATGCCGCCAACAAGATTGAGAATAAACATTTCTTTTTATGTATATACATTTTCTCCTTTAGATCCAAACTGTCTAGAAATCTCCAAAGTACCTAAAGTACTACTGCAAAAGTTTGAACACCCCATTTTTAAATGAGTCACTGTAAACATGCAAAATGAAATCCACAGAATGTTAGGATTCTTACACAGGTAGGAATCCTGCAGGCACTCACTATCACCTGTTAGCATTACAAGGTACAATGTACTCTTCATTACCTGCTGTCTGTAATGTATTTAAATTAACATTTTTATTTAGTCGATATGCTGTGACCACTTAAGGCAGCTTTTGAAAATGTTAAATGGGAAACAGGTGTAAATTCTGCAGATTTGACTCAGCAACAACTAAAATAGGCAGTTCTCTTTAACAAAAAATTGCATTAGAGTATCACAAATGCCAGCTAAAACAAATGTTTATTTAGCTTAATGCTTTTTTATTTTCATTCACATGCCAGTTGTAAAAGAAAAACTCAACACTCCTCACATTAAACAAAAACAACATCCAAAAATACCCAAATCTCCAAAAGTAAGGTGAGCAAAACAATTTTGCTATTTGGAAACTTATGTTAATCAAGAATAGATAATTGATGCACGTAATGTTAATTTGAGAAACTCTCATTCTTTGCAAAATTGGCTAAAAATGAAAGAAAAAAATATATATCAAAGAGCCCATCTGTTATTTATAGTAAAATAAATTGGTAAATAGTGAATATTTATTATTTAAGCAGTGACAGTTTTCCAAATAAAGTTGATGGCATGCTGCCCGTAAGTAGAAAGCATTGGCATTTGGCAAAATTCCATTTCCTCAATGCATAACTGTTCAAAAGTGATTCTTGCTGGATATATATTCCTCCTCATCAAAATTCTTCTTTTTCCTAATTTATGAGATGGTATAAACCAATACAACAGATGTTTTATTAAGCTTTCTTCTCTATATTTGAATTTACCACTGCCAAGATTACCTGAATTAAAGCTGCTGTCATTTAAACACAGGCACAATGGGTTTGATGCACACAATGCAACCGTCAAAGAAAATCTTTCTCAACAGCCACTGATGGCTTTGAGCCTATTAGGACAGCTGTTCTAAAGCCTTGCAGAAAAATCCACCTATATCATTAAGACAGAAATTAATACAAACAATTCAAAAAAGGCTTGCAAGCATAACAATAAAACAGCATGTATTGTTGTACACCTTTCTTTACCAACATTAATTTTGTAAAAGTTAATTGTAACACCATAACTCACGTACAAACTCCAGCAGTAGTTTGGAGAAAGATAGGCAATACATAAAGTCTTAACAAACATTTCTAAAAGCCTAGGTCAGAGCTATCCAAACTATCCTCCTTATCAGCAATATACATGTATATTGTGATATCCAAGCTAAACAAAATAACACTACATACCATGCCTGTGCTTTCATCACCGATGAATATCAGTTCTGCCTTGGTTACATTTGCTGGAAACAACTAGTATTTTGTTCCACAAAAACACACACCCTATTTTTAGATGAAAAAGGAGGATGCATGCGTGCTGGGTAAGCTGTTAAAAACTCTAAGCATATCTGAAACAATAGAAGTAATAAATCAACTGTGTAAATTCCAAATTTCTTAATAAAGATTAAAACAGAATGCATGAAGTTCTAAATAGAGTCACATTGTGTTTACTTTTTATTGCTATTTGTGTGTTTTTGTCAAACAAGAAAGCATTCTCAAGACTAAAACTATCCTTATTGTTCAAAAATACACTGATTCTTTCTTACTAATGCAAATCACTTTCTGAACTATACTGCAATATTAGCGCAGCAGCGAATATGCCTGGTTTTTTTTTGTTTGTTTTGTTTTTTGTTTTTTTCTTGAGAAATGCTACTGGTTATGTTGGTGTAGAGATATAAGACAGTAAATTCCTATCCTCCATCAGTACCACTGACCTCAGAGCAAACCCCACAACTGGCTACAGGCATTCAACATCCATCATTGCTCCTGAAACCTAATCTTTCAGGGAAGGACAGCTGCACTGGGCAGCAGTTAAGCAGCTTTCTAAGACACACTGTCATCCCAAACAAAAATAAATAAATAAATAAATGTAACTTCCTGTCCTACTTTCAGAATAGCGTTTTAGAAACCTCTCACTGCATGTACTTCACACTAAACTAATGATTTTTATCTACACATAAGCAGACAAAATAAGCAGTGACGAGAGACACTTTTAAAATTTAATTCTTGCACACAAAATATATGTTTGCTTATTAATAAAAAACAGCCGAATTCATACACACTACACATGTTAAAAATAAATAAATAAAAAATAGTATGGTATAGGAACTAAAGAAATGATGCAGATATATTTACAACATAGAAAACCTAGAAAGGAAATTTCTGCTTCTACATTTACAAACTGCCTTTTTTTTTAAAAAAAAAAAAAAAAAAAAAAACACGCACCCACCCCTGTTTACAGTAAATTCCAGATAGGAAGAAAATGTCTTTCTTTATGAACAGTGATATATATATATATATTACTGTTGAATACTATATGAATAATATATATTCATATATATATATGAAAATTATGTGTGTTTCACAGAAGTTAAATTACGCACATGAACACAGATAAAATAATCATATCTCTGTACCTATGCTAGAAATCACGATAAACATTAACCCTGTCTCATTAACCCATTCTTCTTGTTGAATAAGGGAGAAAAAGGGAAGGTAGAGAGTATAGAAGTATCTATGTATAGTACCCACATACTTTTGTGAATGTTAGTAAGATCAAATTTATATTTTGTTTTGTTTTGTTTTGTTTTGTTTTGTTAGAGGAGAGGAGAGGAGAGGAGAGGAGAGGAGAGGAGAGGAGAGGAGAGGAGAGGAGAGGAGAGGAGAGGAGAGGAGAGGAGAGGAGAGGAGAGGAGAGGAGAGGAGAGGAGAGGAGAGGAGAGGAGAGGAGAGGAGAGGAGAGGAGAGGAGAGGAGAGGAGAGGAGAGGAGAGGAGAGGAGAGGAGAGGAGAGGAGAGGAGAGGAGAGGAGAGAAAAAGTCACATAAATGGCAGTTTCTTTATTCCGCATACATGAATTTCAGCTTTTTGGGGGGGAAGCTTTATAAAAGAACACAGCCTTCAGATAGTTCAGGAACGCAGATAGTTCAAGAACGCAGTTTAGAATTTCTTAATTCAGTCAGCATTGTAAAGCAAGTGTAATTACTAAATTCAAACTGAGAAAATTATTTTTCTAAAGATCAGAAAGCCTATGATATTGTTGGTAGAATGTCTCTGCACTTCCTCTCAGTGTGCTAAGACAGGTAACAAAAACCCACGCTTCTGGGTAAAAACAGTGCATGAGCCAATGTGAGACAATTAAATTGAAGTGAGATTGAGTACATTTACAAGAGACGTATATATACCTTTTCACCAGTTTAGGACCTGACCTACGTTTGTTTCAGTTAGAATGGCACTGACAATATTCATCAGCCAATTCTGCCATCTAAAAAGTCAGATTTTACACATTGCTTACTTACAGATATGAAATTTCCAGAACACTAGAACTGTAAAAGAGCAACACACTTGCATTACCACATCTAACACACCACTTGGAGAAAAAGTACATATTATCTGACTGCAACAATATGTGAGCAGTTCGGCGGGCTCTAACCAGGACATCCATTTTGATTGTGTACAAGCAACAAATTAATTTATATACCGATGCAGTGATTCTTCTAATTAGAAGATTATTGGAAAACTCAAATAACATCATTGTGTTTAACTGTAAAGAAGTACAGCGCAAGGCACAATACTATGTTATGGCATGTCCTGTGGTATAATATATCAAAGTGCCTAAAATTCCATTACTTTCATTTGGCTGACAAGAAGGAATTTTTCAGGAAGGAAGATATCACATACACAGGTATAAACATAGGAGCTGATTTTTGCAAAACGCTGTTTTTTTACATTTTGGAACTCTACTGCAAAATCAATCCCTATCACCACTTTTTTTTTTGTTTTTTTGTTTGGTTGTTTTTTTTTGGGGGGGTATTGGGGGACTACTGTGCAACTAAGCTTATGGAGAAGGACTTCACGGCATGTAAGCACAAGACATTTGAAGCTGTAAATCTTCTCTTAGGAAAGTACAGACTATGTATAGCTACCGATATATTTAAAAATAAGCTGATAAACAGTGTGAATAGTCACTTCTATGAATAAATTTAGAGAACCTAGATAAATAATAATCACCTTTTAAGTAGCAATGCTTTCAGAATTTACATAGTAATTTATTAAATTTAACCAAATTATTTGCAAACGAACTAAGTTTAGTATTTTGTATCTACATTCTCTGCATTTCAGGTATCCATTTCCTAAAGGAAGATACAAACATGTAATGTTTTAACACATATTATCAATCACCAACCAAAAGCCATCTGAGCTTATGGAATGTAAGCTGAAATTGTGCAATAGCAGACATATGGTTCTATCAATGCACTGCGGCTTAAACAAGTGAAGTGAAGCTCGTTGGAATGGAATTTACAGGCAAAGCACTCTCGTACAATCCTTTTCTATATCATCAGATTTCTTCACTTGTACTGGAGCTCTCGGTGTAGTTGATCACCAAGAGAAATAGCTCTTCTTCTTTGCTCCTATTTGTTAAATCACTGATAATATAGGAATATTTTTGAATATGGATTTTTGCTTTAGGCTGCCAAATTGCCAGCATATATTCATTAATTAGCTTCATTTAAGGCCTTTTGCAAAGAAAACAAGGATTAAACAAATAAAGTAAACAACTCACAGAGTACGTAAAATTTAGATTTTTCATAAAAGTATTGTACGTTGACCATTCCATGCCAACTCTTATTACACAGAATTACAAACTAAGCAAGCTCCTATGAAGATACTGATGGCATTATGTATCTGACTTGAACAGCTGGTATCTATATATTTTTCCCAATTTATTAAAAAATAAAAGGTTAAAAAATTATTATGATCTTACGATGAAGTAAAACATCATGACTCGTGGATCTATACCGTATTAGTTCCCTTGATATCCAAAATGCAAATGAAATGAAAATCCTCTGCATTTCGGAGACACCGCCTTGGTTTACTGACACTTGGTAAAACTTACAGTCTTGACCAGATGTTTATCAGTTCAGAAGACCTTTGAAGTGTATTTCATTACATTTCAGCATGATTTTACATAAGTGCACACACACATTTCATAAAATTAAACTCAGTCAGTATTTGCACAACTGTTGTCAGCAGTAAGACAAAAAGCCTCTTGCTGTAACTGTCCCAACATCGCATGATACATAAAACTATGCTGCTTTAGTGATAGCTTATTAAAAAATTAACATACCATAGGGAGACTACATTTTGATTGTATGACCTTATACTGATTCAGCTAGAAAATCCTTTTAAATGATAATTTTCAAGGAGCTTAGTAACGGAAGTTCATTTTGAAGGAAATCCAATATGCAAATGTTTCAGCTGTGCTCTTTTACAAATTGTCTGCCCTGTCAGTTTGAAAAACTGAAAATCAACAATGGAACAGTGTAAGTATACTTGACCTTATTGCTTAATGTCTATCAAGAATGCTATGGTTGGTCGATTTTAAATTTCTGAGACTGACATTCAAAAATGTATAGCGCATCTCCAGCTCAGGTCCCACAAATGCTGACTACCCTCCAGCCAAAGCCTTGGAGCCTCCACACTTGCAAACTTGCATAACGCTTATAAAGCTAGTTTATATACACCATCAATCTGTGTCTACTCCTGCCTCAAAGTAATCCTGTTTGGTTTATCTTTTAACCCTACAGTTGCATTGAACACTACCATTACTAATCTAATAGAAACACAAAGGCAACAAATCTGATTTTCTCAGCTTACAGAAAATATGAAATGCAAATCTAACTTTGCCCAAATTTTGCACCTTCCGAGTTGACAGTCTTCCCCAGCTGCCATAACAGTTAGGAGGGTAAGGAGGAAGGAACTATGTTGGACACCATACAGGACTGGGGTGTGGGTGATGGAGGGCAAAAATCCCCCCAAAATACACAAATTGCATGCATCTCCTGAATAACAGCACTTGTTAGTAAGGCACAAATAACCAGCAACTTTGCTTTTGATGCTAGGTATCTGTGGAAAAAATGTCTGGTGAAAGTGTTAGCATATGCCATGTACTGGTATCTGCTATATGAGAGCAGTTTATACAGGCCCCTAGTGGCTTAGCACACACAGCAGAGGATGAAGAGGGATTCCTACTCTTTGGCTTGTGCAGTTTTATTCAAATTTTATCTGCTTTATTCAAATGTAGAAAGAAAGGGCAATCTAAAAAAAAGAAAAAAAAAAAAAAAAAGAAAGCTGAATCACTGACTAGATTTAAAACAGCAGGTATTTCATTCTTTTGTACAACCCCCAAGTCTGCTTTTTGCAAACCATCTTGAGCACTAAACACTGACTTACTACCTCCTATTTAGTTTGCTGACAATGCTGCTATTGACTTACATAACAGTCACAACAGAATGCCTAATTAATATTATTGTTTAGCACTCATTTTAAAGGTAGCATGACTGATGAATCTAAAAGCAAATTCTAGGACCTATTCCTGAAATCTAGGAATACTGAGATACTCTTTCCCCCTCCACACCATTCTTGATCGCTTGCTATAGCATACACAAACCATAATGAATTTCTTAGTGCCTTCTTCGAGTAGAAGTCTTCTACTTAGGTAAAGCTTTCAGTGCTTAAAGTGGATATAGAAAAGCTATACATCATTTCTGCATTGAGAGAAATCTAAATATACCCTGCCATATTATAAGTGACAAAACTAAAATTGGAAAGCTACTCCTGTAAAAAGTCTCTCATTAAATCCCTCTTCCTTTCGACGTAACACTCAGTTCCTTGAAAATCCCATGCCAGTACATTTAGAGTGTTCAGCAATTTTGACTGAGTAAAATTTGACCGCTAGATAAACTGACCAGTCTGCTTATTTCATACAATAAAGAAAGAGAAGAAAGAAAGAAAGAAAGAAAGAAAGAAAGAAAGAAAGAAAGAAAGAAAGAAAGAAAGAAAGAAAGAGACAGACCGCATGCAACTGAAATTAAAGTACCTATCAAAAAATGGCCATCTAAAGGAAAATGCAATGACATGTGATTGTATTCAGGAAAGAGAAGAATCTTTTTTTTCTTCAGAGTTGCTCTGTTCAGTAACAAGAAATTTAGGAGCTTTGTGTGCTTCCAACCCGGCAGCAAATGATATCACTTACTATACAATTTTATACCAAGATTAGAAAGTACGAACCATTATAGCATTAAAAAGCACTAAGAGATACCAAAGAATGTAAAAAACATCTTACACATGCATTCTGCCATCTGTATCAAAATTTACAATGAACATCCCAATTACAGAAGTTGCTTGTGCCTGATCAAAAGGTATGTTGGAAGCAATTTCTGAAAGTCTAAGATGATAATCGTAACTTCCCATGTTAATTATAAGTTTAAGAAAATTTAATCTTCACGAAAAACACCCATCCCTGCAAACAGGAAACTCCAAAGCAAAGCAGTATCTACAGACTTGTTTCAAATACAGCACGGTCTCAGGCTACGAGTGAAGGAGCATGTAAATAAAAAAACGTAACTGGTCCGTGTAAATAAACTGACCCCTTCACGTATGTCAAGACTGAGAATGCAAATATGATAAGCCCTGCAAAGAAATTGTCATCCCTCTGCCAGGCTATAACCATACAAAGGCCCGGCAAGAGGATAAAATACGCATGACAGCAGACTGAAGAAGTACCAAGGAGGAGCAGGCATTCAAAAGCCATACATGCAAGGAAAAGTGGAAACAGCTTAAAAAGGAAATAACATACTTCTGTGAGGGAGGGAGGAGGTAGAAAATACGTAAAATACGTATTTCAGTGAAAGAAAACTACTGTTTTTATTCGCCTGTCAGGGAGAGCCTGGTGAAAGGAGTGAGAAGTGCTTGCTCGCAGCAGAAGCCCTCACAGAGGGAGCTGGTAAGTTTGCTCAACAAATCCGCGAGCCCCTTCATCAAGCGCTCAGAAAACTGAGTTTCAACCCGATGTGCTCTCTTTTAACTGGTTGTGGGAGAGTAAACAAAGAAACTAAAAGCCCAACCTGTGAAAAGCTTCGCATCCCCCTGCCTCCCCGCTCCGCCGAGGCAGAGAAGGAGGATGGGGAGGAAGAGGATGGGGAGAGAGCCCTCCTCGGTCCGGTGGTCCCTAAGGGCCGCTCGCCCCACACACCCCGCTCCAGCAACAGACCCCAGCCGCGCTGCCCCCCCCGGCCACACCAACGGCCCCCTCCCCGCTGCCAACCGCCCCCCGCAAGCGGATCCCTGCAAACGTAGGCTCCGATCCATCGCTCGCCCGCACGCAGCCGGCCCCCGCCCGCTCACCGCAACTCTCCCCCCGCTGCCCGAGCAGGCCGCGCTGCCGGGCTGAGACCCGCTGGGCAGAAGAGGGGAGGAGAGGGCTGGCAACCGCCGGGTGGGAGCCCCGGGGCGGTCGGGGGGAGACTTGTGTGCGAGGCACTCCGGTACCGGGCTGCACACACGCGCGCGGTCACGCACGCGCGCTCACACGCTCACACACTCACACAGCACACACAAATTCTATGCGCGCTCACGAGCGGGCCGAAAGAGGCGGTAAAGACGGAGCGGCGGCGGGGGAAAATGGGTCGGCGGCGGGGCAGTTACCTGGTCATGCTGGCTTCCCCGGTCCCAGCAGCAGCCACTGCCGCCGCCTGCCCGCTCTCCGCCGCCGCCGCCACCTCCTCCCGCTGCTCACTCTCGGCTTCGAGGCGGCCAATTTAATCCAAGCCCCGCAGCAGCCGCAGCAGCGGCAGCAGCAGCTACGAGCGGGGCCCCCGGCCGCTGCTGGCGGGCGCGGGTGTGTGTCTCTCACACTCCGGTGCCGGGGAGCGAGAGAGAGTCAACCAGAGTCCGAAAATCCAGCATCCAGCAGAGCCGCGTCCCCGCCTGCCTCCTCCTTCCAGCGCCCCCTCTCCTCCGCTCTGCTCTTCTTTCCTTCTTCTTCTTCGTGTTCTTCTCCTTCCTGCCGCGGCAGTGGCTTCTGCTGCTGCTCCCGGGCGCGCTCTCTGTTCCCGAGCCGCTGCTCTGTTTCCCCTCCTCCTCCTTCTTCTCCTCCTCCTCCTCCCTCTCTCTTCTTCTTCCTTCCCCCTTCGCTTTTTTTTTTTTTTTTTTTTCTTCCCTTCCTTTCTTTCTTCCTTCGTCTCTCTTTCAGCAGATTTTGGCTACAAATAGCAGCGAGGTCGCCCACCAGGGCTCCCCCCACTCTGCAGCCCCCCACACCCCGGGGGGAAAAAAAAAAAAAAAAAAAGAAAAAAAAAAAAAAAAAAAGTGCGGCGCAAACAAAAGCGAGGGGAGAGGGCGCGCGGCGGGCAGAAATCCCCGGAAACCTTGCCCGAGCGGCCCGGCACCAGCACTCGCTGCCTGCTCCTCTCCCCTCCGGGGGAGCAAGGGGGCGAGCGGGGCGGCGAATACGCTGCTGGAGACGGTGACTCTCTGTGTTTTGTGCGTGTTTGGGGGGGGAATGGGGGGATTTTTGTGTTTGTTTGTTTGTTGCTGCTCGTTTTTAATCCTCTTAGCCTGTGTGGATCACAGGATCTGCACGGCCCCGAGCGCTAGAAAGGGATTGCTGCCGAGCTCCCGGGGACGGAGCGGGGATACAGGCATCGCCCACCCGTGCCCGCGGGCTGGGGGCACGCGCGCCCCCGCGCCGAACACGCACACGCGGGGGGGGGGGGGGTGACGTCACCCCGCAGCGGGTCGGGGGGCGCCTCCCTCCCAGGGGCGCCAGGGCGTAGCGGAGGGTGAGCGGGGCCGGCGCCGGGCGGAGGGGCTTGGTGGTGATACCCACCACCAAACTTGGGGTGGAGCGCTCTCGACTTCTTGTCCCGATTTAGGCCCGGCCGGGGGAAGGCTGGGGGTTGCCGGATCAAGGAGAGGCGTCGAGGGGGTTGTGGCAGTGCTGTGTTTGCTCGTGCGGCCACGGGTGCGCGCGGCGGCTCCGAGTTTTCTCTCTGAGGAGGGATCATATTTCCTGCCCGGCTTGGAGGCGCCGTGGAGCTGAAAAGAAGTCCTTGCTTCCCTTGCCCTGTCCCATCACTCCCCTGTAAAGAGCGAACAGCACACAGAACACGGGTGGAAACAACAGGATTTCGATGAGAAGTCTTTTGGGAAAAAAACTCACTGTTGACACGTGGGCATCTTGAGAAGCCCAGAGCACATACCGTCCGTGCCATGGTTCCTTCTGCGCAGAAGGGGAGTGAGGTGTCAGGATGTGCTTGGTGAAAGTGCTGGTCAGCCAGTGTGGTGGCAAGAGCCCATCAGGATGGATGCTTCACAAGTCAGCAGGCAGACGACCACCTGCATGAAATGGCAGGTGGGTGCAGTTTTTGCGAGGCTGGTGCTTCCCATCTGGAACTTCACGCGTATTTACTGCAACCAGACTTCTCAGTCCAGCTGTGGAGAAATGATGATTCCAGCCATGGTGATCCCAGCAAAGTTTGTTGCAGATCATAGCTACGTTTCTGCAGAGGAGAGGGATTTCGACACTTTATTTCATATCATGCTATTTTACATCTGCTGTAAGGTAGGGCTGCCAACATGAAGTCTGTTTCTGACAAAATTGAAGATAAACTTTGCTCTCTCCCTATTCGATAAATCACTGTCTTCTTTTGACACTGCCAGTTACACCATGAACAATGGTCACCTGAATAATCTTACACTTAAGGGAGCACTAGTCCTTTTGAAATAGTATCTTTCAAAATGCCAAATGGCTTTGTATAAAAATCACTTTGTATGAAAAAGTAAACGTGAAGCTGGATGGATGGCTTTTTATCTTGTCAGAAAGAACTGTTCAATAAAATGCTGTTTTCGACAAACAGCACCAAAACTGTAAAATAACAAAAATAAAAATGTTAGTTTATTGAAATAAATGTGGTTAAAGAAAGCAAAAATTAAATTCTCACCTTTGCTCCCTGGACTCAACTGACTGCCAGGCTGTATGTGCTTTGAAATGGCCACACTAAATAGGTATTTCAGGTTTTAATGTAATATCCCAACAGTTTTTATCAGTATACTTAGCTGTTTTAGTGCTCTTCATGCTGTGATCCTTGCGTGACATTGAAGAATGGAGCAATAAACCAATGCATTTTATATTTTTCTTGTGGTATCACAGTGTGGATGTGAGTTTGGGGACTACATTTAACTTTCTATTATCCTAGAGCCATAAGCAGGTTGTGTAGCTCTTCCTTCTGTTCAGCTAGCATCACAGTTTGGATCAGGAATGAATGGGTTTCATTTTATGTTGATGTTAAAAACAGATGCAATAAATTTGATATATAAGATGTCCAGGTTTTGTACTGATGCTAAATAATAATAAACAAAAGAAATGAAACTGAATTTGTGAAGAGAAAAACAAACAAACAAAAAAAAACCCATGGTGTATTTACTCTTGTTTAAGTGTATATCATCACTTGTTAACATCAGTATAAACTTAAGATTGTAGTGCAGTTGTACACGTACATACATATATATATGTGGTTTGGTAGCACAGCTATAATGTTCCTTATTTGTTATCAGAGGAAACAGAACATGAAGAAGCATAATTCATCCATTATAAACTACTCGATAAAGTAGATGTTTTTTTCCAAAATATTTCAAAGACAGTGTTCTACACTAGTGGTCTATTTTTGCCAAGATTGCATCTGTATATTACTCTAAGGTTAGTACAGTGCTGAACTGGAAAAACATTTACACATTTTATCAACTTCAAAGTGTTTTCCGTAAAACACTGAACAATCTGTGTTTAATTACCACAAAAGTGGTAATTAAATTAGATTTAAAAGATATGAATCATTTATTTATTTGCTTATTTAAGTTGGAAGGACAAAAGGTTTTATATGTCACTTGAAATTGAGTATCACATGCTCCATAGATTTATAGAATATCCTGAGTTGGAAGGGACCCACAAGGATCATCGAGTCCAACTCCAGACCCCACAAAAGTCCCCCCATGCAAGTCTACCCAAAAATTCAGATCATATGACTAAGAGCATAGTCTAAACTCTTGTTAAACTCCTACAGGCTTGATGCCGTGGCTACATCCCTGGGAAGCCTTTTCCAGTGTGTGACCACTGTTTTGGTGAAAGAACCTCTTCCTGATATCCAGTCTGAACCTTCCCTGTCACAGCTTGACACCATTCCTGCTGGTCCTGTCACTGATCACTAAAGAGAATAGATCGATGCTTGCCTCTCTGCTCCCCCTCATGAGGAAGCTGTAGACTGCGATGAGGTCTCCCCACAGCTTTCTCTTTTCCAGGTTGAACAGACCAAGTGACCTCAGCTGCTCCTCATATCTCTTCCCCTCTTGGCCCATCACCATCTTTGTAGCCCTTGTCTTGACACTCGCCAACAGTTTCATGTCCTTTTTGTGCTGTGGTGCCCAGAACTGCACACAGTACTCGAGTTGAGGCTGCACCAGTGCAGAGTAGAGTGGGACAATCACCTTCCTTGACCGACTAGCAACACCGTGCTTGATCCACCCCAGGATATGGTTGGCCCTCCTGGCTGCCAGGACACAGTACTGGCTCATATTCAACTTGCTATCAGACAAAACCCCCAGATCCATCTCTGTGGGGCTGCTCCCCAGCTTCTGGTCCCCCAGCCTGTATGTATAGCCAGGGTTGCCCCATCCCAGGTGCAGGACCTAGCACCTGCTCTTGTTAAACTTCATGTGGTTGGTGATTGCCTAGCTCTCCAATCTGTCCAGATTTCTCTGCAAGACCTTTTCACCCTGAACAGAGCCAACAATTCCTCCCAGTTTAGCATCTTCAGCAAATTTGCTCAAAACACCTTCTAGTCCTACATCCAAATCATTTCCGAAAACATTGAAAAGAACTGCCCCTAAAACGTAGCCCTGGGGGACCCTACTAGTGACTGGCTGCCAGCGTGATGTAATCCCATTTTGAGACATACCCATCAATCAATTGTTCACCCATCGTATGATGTTTTAATCTAGCTGTATGCTGAACATTTTGATCCTATGAGAAACTGTATCGGAGGCTTTACTGAAATCCAAAAATACTACATCAGCTGGCTTCCTTTGATCACCTAGATGGGTAATCTTATTTTAAAAGGAAATCAAATTTGTTAAACAAAACCTACCCCTCGTGAACCCATGTTGGCTGTGACCTATGACTGCATTGTCCCCCATGTGCACTTCAATAACTACCAGGATAATATTCTCCATAATTTTAATAGGCACTGACATGAGATTGACAGGCCTATAGTTACCAGGGTCTTCTTTCTTGCTCTTTTTGAAAATTGGCACATTTGCCAGCTTCCAGTCAACTGGGACCTCTCCAGATTCCTGACACCATTGAAAAACAATTGAGAGAATTCCTGTGGTGATGTCATCCAGCTCTCTGAGCACCCTGGGATGAATCCCATCCAGACCCATGGACCTGTATGGATCCAGGTGGAGCAGCAAATCCCGCACACGTTCAGGAGTGGCTGGGAGTTTATTGTTCCCACCGTCACTGCCCAGCGCCATCAGAGTTTTTATGAAAGATACATTTCTGACTTATCATTCAAGGTCAGTTGTGTAAATCATGTTTTCCCTGTTCATCAGCTACTTTCATAATCCTCACTGAGGCTATGTACCGGCAGTGCAAGTTTTTTATAAAGTGTAGAACAAAAGGGAGGTTTTATCTGGATACCTATCTCAGACCATACTCTGAGTGATAGCTGCCATAATTTTTCCAGTACAGTTAAAGGACCATCTGTATTGCCTCATGTCTCAATCTCATGCTATTCACATATTAAATAGTACTCTATTAATAGTGTGCAGTACTATTTTCCTCTTGGCTTTTCTGCGTTGGATTATTGCTTGTATCCTGGTAAAAGGCATCCCGCTAAGCTCCTTAGCACAGTAGGAAATTCCATTAGCAACTGGAACCAATGGACATCAGCTTACTTCACTGCAAGATCGAGAAGTGAAGGGAGCACACAACCAGAAAGGATGCTCTCTAATTGCCTCTTCCATTTTTTGCTCCATGCATTATTACAGTTATTTATGATTTATATATGACAAGCTGTAGGCTGAATTCTAACAGATGATTTGTCACAAAACTGTATTGATGCATGGCTTACAAAACAACTACAAGAAACGTTCCTGAGTTGCTACACTTGTGTTTGAAAATTCTCATCAGAGAGAATTTTCTGGCCAGAGTCATGGGGAGCTCCTATTATTAAGGATAATTTAACAGTACTGGACAACTAAACACATGTTGTATATATGAAAAAAAATGTTCAGCTAATACTATTTGAATAAACACGTTTTAAATACTGATTTAATACCTCAGCAGAAATTCTCAGTACTTGTCTTTATCGTGTAAACATTTGCGATTCACATAACATAGTTTGAGACAGAGGTAGGGAGAAGAAAGTGATTTTAATTTAATTTTTTTATGATAATTTTTGCCACGTTCACTATTTTCCTACTGCCTTAATGAGATGAGGCTTTATGTATTTGCATGATCTGTCTGGCATTCCAAACAACTTCTGTATGTGCCAGCATCTTTTATCTCCATTTCAGAGAAGGATTCTCGTCTTATACCTTACAGGTTTAAAATCCTGTTCAAAATTTTCTTCTGTGGAAACTGGGGTTTGCTAGCAGAAAAGATCCACTTTACTGCCCCATCATCCCATAAGGGAGGCAGTTAAAAGTCAGATCCTTACCCAGTCAGGATGGCTAGCCATCAAGTCGGTTTGTACACTGGTCCCAGACTCTTCATTCTGCTGGTCGCTGCCAGTTGCAACAGACCCATGCAATGAAGATAGCAGCGAGGGGAGTCTGAAAAGGGTGGTGCAACTAGGGGATGCAGCACACAAGTACAAAGGAAGCTGGAAACTTCTTGTATTAGCTTTGTGCTTCAATAATAATAATAATAATAATAATAATAATAATAATAATAATAATAATAATAATAATAATAATGGAGCAAAAGGGCTAGAAAACTAGAAATTAATCAAAGAGTACATGAAAATCTGTAGGGACTTGGAGATGATGAAGCAGGATCAGCTTTATCAGAGTGCAGTAGAGTATGCGCCACAAACTGAAAATAAACAGCAGCATATGTAGGGAAAGCTGTAAATAAGATTTGTAGATAGCGGAGACAGCTTTGTCTTCTACTTCTAGAGTATTTAGGGTATCTCAGATGTAGTGAGAACTCTGCTAACAGTTTAAAAAGATTATACTCAGAATACAGAACACAATCTGGTGCTATTTTTCTTAAAAATTCATGCATATGTATATAATGAATGTATGCACACAGGTGCAGAAGGTCTGTGTCAAGATTTGTTTTCACTTTGAATACAGTACAGTAGATGGATTTTTTCTTTTCTTTGTTTCCTTCTGGTTTCAAAAAGCAGCCTTCATGGGAAGAAGGTACCTGTACATTTTAATGACAGCAACAGAAAACTAAGACTAGAATATCATGAATATTTTCTAATACCAAAAGAGGAAACTTTGATTCAATAAAAATAATTTAAAAAAAAAAAAAGTAAAAAAAAAAGACAGCTTGCCAGTTCACACCTTTTACAATGATCAGAGGTACCATACATTAATTAATGTTTGATTATTTTATGTTTGCTTTCATGATCTATGGAAATAAAATGCACCATTTTGTACCCATAGATCAGAAGTCATGGTGTTCAGAACACCACTTGGTGTTCAGTAAGTGATTGAATTCACATATTTTAAAACTCAGGAATAAGAGGAAGATTGTAATTCAATAACTGATTCACACAATTAAAAGATTTTGTTTATCTTTTATTTGACTACTGACTTCTACTTCCTAACGAGACACTATTTAGTTTAAGTAGCCTCTTTTATTTGAAAGTTTTGGAAAAATACCTTGTAGAAAACAGAATGTCTCAAAAACTAGCAACAAGATGGAAGCCTCATAAATCTGAACATTCCCTCTTGCTAAATATTAAAGAGATTCAGATCACACCATCATATACAGCAATGCTGTGCTGTCTGGCAGCAGAGCAGGGGGTAGAAGGAGGAGTAGGAGCAGTCTTTGTTTATTTCCCAACCCTGGTCCTTTTGCTTCTTGAATTTAAGATTGTTGTGGAA